>NC_133334.1:121219769-121314769 GCF_042186555.1 Aquarana catesbeiana
CTGGGCTAACTCGATCATTAGTACATACCAAGGTCTCTCAGCACAGAAACCTCTGCCACCAATAAGCCCATATGTGTGGCACATGGGCGGTAAACCCTACTGTAGCACCCTGGGGTTTAGTCAGGGAGCTCCTCACAAATTTACTTGCCAGGAGTCGTTATCTTGATTGATTGATAGAGATCTATTGATTTCGCCCTAAGTTTGGCCTTGTTGCACTTTTCTCTTCTACCACTAGATGGCCGGGTACTTGGTTGTACTAGGTATGAGAAGGGCAACCCAAGCTCAGGTTATGGGTATATGGTGTATCTCAGCCAATGGGTGGAGGTTTTCTTAAATCCCTTGGCCTGCTGGGAGCACCTATACTATTTTTGGGTGGAGTCAGGTGATCTGTGTTCTGTGCCACCTGAACAGTCTGTCTGGGTGGAAGTGTGTGGTATGCCCCGGGCTGCTAGGCTGGAGATTGGGCTTATCCCGGGGGCATCTGGCTGCTAGGCTGTGTGAGGGACTGTCCAGAAGTAAAGAGAGCAACGCAGGGTTGGGATTGTGGCTTGCAATCCACCCAAAAGTGACGGTTCTGTCTGCCAGAGAACCTGTCAGTGGTCGATGGTAGAAGGGGAGCTGTCGCCACAAAGGGACCAACCAACTTTACCAGGGACCACAGTGAGTAACTGAAGCAAGTACTGGAACCACATTCTCACTGAAAGGGCACGGTGGAGAATCAGGAAACTTCAGGCGGTGATCAAGTCAGGGACCCAACCCGCGGAGGAGATGCTTGCAGGGCAGCCTTGTGAGTCAAGCCAGGGACCTCACCAGTTAGCAAGGGTGAAGCTTGAGAAGTATCTGGAGTGCCAAGCTAGGAATCCAGCAGGGAAGCGTGGGTGATGCTTGAAAGGATACCACCACAAAACTTTGGAGGAGCTCAAGGGATTCAGAGTCAGTGAATCAGTGGGTCTAGAGAGAGACCAGGAGCTCTAGTAGTTGAAGAACTACAAGATGCTGTTGTAGTGAAGCTGAAAGGACTGTTATGTTTGAGTTAGGAACTGTTAAAGACTGTTACCATAGGAGACAGCAATCCTGCATGTGCAGATGTGGCTTCTTGCTGGGGCCTTTTCCTCCATGGCTGTCCTCCTATTTAAGTCTCAGAGTCTGTTAATTGAATTTGCAACTACCTAAGGGTGTCCTGGCCCTAACCCTCTTTCCCCAAAAAATACAAAAGGACTGTCAAAAGAAATAAAACCTCTTTTACATCCAAGAAGTGTCTGGCGCCCAATGACTTTCACCATCTTTGCACCCACTATGCCTCACAACTCACCACATATTGAAGAATGTCAGCTAGCTTTTGCCTGGAAAGTTCTCATTAGACTGGACAAGGCCGGAGACCTTGCTACACTACCACACTTAAAAATGTTAAATGTAAACATAAATATTGCTTGGATGTTGAATCTTTATTTTTCACATGAAATTGGTGTTTACTATTTACCATTGAAAGCTTTGTTAAGATGATTTTTGTTTCCTGCTCTGCTAGACAGAAGCCCCATTGAAACGTATAATTGTCGCCATTCTGAAGCTAATGGTGTTCTAAGGATTGATAACACTTTCAGTAATCTTTGTCAATATACTTAAAATATTTCAAAGATCAATAAAATAAAGTGTGTGTAGTAAATTCTGCTGTTAAATGTGGTAATGGCCTAAGTGAATTGACAAATCCATAATCAATCGGTAAGTAAAGCAAGCAGTTCAATGGCAATGAAAATACCACAAGCATTGTGCTTTTGTAAATGGAGTCTCTTATTTGCAATAATTGATTGATACACTTTTCCTTTATCAAAACCTATCACAAGAGAAACAAGGAAGCTGCCATTGTTGACCCTTTCTTCTGGAAATGCTTGTTGTTTGGCTGTCAAGTTGACCCTTATTCTTTGACTGACCTCCAGATTATTAATAAAGTGAAGGTCAACAGGAGGAAGTGGGGTCGATGTTGGCAGGTGGAAGTGAGGTCCAGGTCAGCAGGGGGACCAGTGAGAGCTGTGGAGCACCAATAAGATCTGCACTTCCGTAAGTGGTGGTTCCCTGTAGGGACATTGCTAGGATTGTGAAAGAACTGGGGCACTGCTGGGCTCTATAATCAGAAGGATGAGGCAGTGCAAAAAGCCACATTACCCTAATGGTAGGAGGGGCTTAACATGGTATTGGTAAATAGAACCTGAGCCTAATTGCCTTTGTTTCTTTGCTTGTTTGGATAGTTGAAAAAAGTGGAATGGTGGGTGTTGGGAGAGAAGAGGTGGGTTGAGTGGTCAGACGTTTGGAAGAGTGAGGTAATAGATGGGAATAGAGGTGAGCAGATGTAAATGGGAGGTAAGTAGAGAGGTTAGTTGGTGTAGAGGCTACAAGAGCAAAGAAGTGGGTGGGGGGAAAAAGGTGACAGTTGGGTGCATGGTAGAGGCTTTTTTAGGTGGGTCTTTTGAGAGGGGATACAGTTGGAGAGGTGAGTGGAGAGTCAGGCAAAGAAGTGGGTTGGTGGAGAGGTTGGTGTTTGTATAGGTGAGACTGATAAAGAGGTGGGTGGATGGAGAGGTGAGCTAGTTGGATGCAGAGGATAGGTGTGTTTTGTGGTGATTGTGTGGATAAGTAAAATGGGTGGAATGATGAGTTTTGGGAGAGATGTGTCAGGTGGAGCAGAGAGACAATTTTGATGTGAGTTGAGAGAGGTGTGAAGAAGTGAGGTGGGCGGAGATGTGGTTGGGTAAATAGATGAGTGGAAAGGCTAAGTGCAGATGCAGGTGGCGCTGTGAGTGAAAATGTGGGTTGAGGGGACTGTGAAATGCTGTTCGGGTGGGTGGTAGGCACTGTTATGCCGCATACACACGAGCGGACTTTTCGACCGGACTGGTCCGACGGACCAAATCTGGCAGACAATCCAACCGTGTGTGGGCTCCATTGGACCTGCAGCGGACTTTTCGTGTGAAAATCTGACAAACTTTAGATTTGGAACATGTTTCAAATTTGTCCGAAGGACTCAAGTCCAGTCGAAAAATCCGCTTGTCTGTATGCTAGTCTGACGGACCAAAACCGACGCTAGGGCGGCTATTGGCTACTGGCTATCAACTTCCTTATTTTAGTCCGGTCATACGTCATCACTTACGAATCCGTCGGACTTTGGTTTGATCGTGTGTATAGGCAAGTCTGTTTGTTCAAAAGTCCGTCGGAAGTCCATCAAAAGTCAGTCGAAAGTCCGTCGGAAAGACTGTTGGACCTTTGTTGCCGAAAAGTCCGCCCGTGTGTATAGGGCATTAGAGTCATGTTGACGTTAGTGTGGAGTAGTATGAGGTTGCTGAGCAGGAGATGAAGTGACAGTAGGGAGAAGGGTGGAAGGTGAGAGCTGTGTCTTTTCGTTTAATTGCGGTTTGACTGCTGTGATCTTGTTAGAAGGGGCAAAGTTTCTGGAGTTGGATGTGTAAAGCGTAGCCAGGACCTGGGCTTAAGATGAAGGAGTGGTGGGTAAGCATGCAAAGTAGCAGAGGAATTTTTATAGGAGCTTCAGGGGCAGTGTTCTTCATAGTCATTGTTAAGGTAACAGGTTTAAGTCCTGTAAGTGAGATAGTCCTTACTGGCATTTTGTTACATGTAAAACCGCTTATGGTGCCAAACTGACAACAAAGAATAATTCCTTTATTGCATGAACCCGCATATGCCTGCAATATTTGCATGTGCCCGCATTGTTTTCCTAATGAATTTATAGTGTGTTGTGTATTCAGAAGTGGATTTTCCACAATCTATAAATCATTCTACCAAAATTCATCATTGCATTCAAGGCTAGGTTTGCATTACTAAAATTATTTTTTTTTTTAGGGCAGTGCCAGACACTCTGACATCATCACACACAGTGGCCAGAAGATCAGGGCCTTTTGATTTTGTAATCATACCCGGGTGCCGTCGGTTGTGTTTTCCACCTGCTGGCCCCCCCCACCACCAATGTCCTGCTCTGGCAGCTAGAGGGAGTGGGTTGTGTGCTCTGGTGCCCATTCACCTCCCTTTCTTCTCCCCCGCCACTGAAAGATGTGACAGGCTGAAAGGAGTGCCGGGCTCTGTGTGCAACAGCTGGCTGTCACCCCTCAATTTCCTGCTGCACCGCTGGATGGGCTCTGTGTGTGCTCCCCCACCCTCTTGGAAAGCAGAGGCAGAGAGCCAATCAGAGCACCAGGTAGATGAGAAATGTCATGAGAAATGTGTTCTTAAAGTGGCACTCTGCAATGGAGGAGAATGGCTGCAGAACTACAATACCCAGAATTGCTTGCCACACAGAAGAGAAGGACACAAAAGTTTTCCCGGGCAATTTGGTGAAGATTGGAATCTTTTGCAAGAGGAAGCTGAACTTCTTGTAGTGGGGGAAACAGAGTGTAGACCCACCGCCGCTGCGGTGTCTGTGCCTACACCAGAAAGGACACAGACCTGTTGCTAGTGTGAGCATAGCACCAGTGGGGCTGAGCCATTGATAGATCGTTTGCTAAGCTGAGACTGGAGCTGAAAGGACCTGTTGCTGTGAGTGGCTACAATAAGGAACAATCAGCCAGGACCAGAGCTGAGAGACTGAGCTTTGTGAGGACCTGTTCATGGGGACTGAGTCACTGGTTCCCGTGTACCTGAGGACAGCAGACCCCCAAGTGATCTGGACCAGATTTCTGTGCACCATCAGGGGTGACCTGAATCATCTGTGCATATCTCAACCATGACACTTTTAATGCAATAGAGACTACTCCTCATCAGTAGGAATGAGCCCGATGTTCGAGTCGAACGTAAGTGTTTGCCTGTTCGCCAAATAGCAAACAATTTGGGGTGTTTGCGGCAAATTCGAAAGCTGCGGAACACCCTTTAAAAGTCTATGGGAGAAATCAAAACTGCTAATTTTAAAGGCTTATATGCATGGTATTGTCATAAAAAGTATTTGGGGACCTGGGTCCTGCCCCAGGGGACATGTATTAATGCAGAAAAAAGTTTTAAAAACGTCCGTTTTTTCGGGAGCAGTGATTTTAATAATGCTTAAAGTGAAACAATAAAAGTGAAATATTTCTTTAATTTTCGTACCTGGGCAGTGTCTATAGTATGCCTGTAAATTGGCGCATGTTTCCCGTGTTTAGAACAGTCCCTGCACAAAATGACATTTCTAAAGAAAAAAAGTCATTTAAAACTACTCGTGGCTATAATGAATTGTCGGTCCCGGCAATACAGATAAAAGAAGTGATTGAAAAAAAAACGGCATGGGATCCCCCAGTCCATTACCAGTCCCTTTGGGTCTAGTATGAATATTAAGGGGAACCCCGAACCAAAAAATTGTGTGGGGGTCCCCCCAAATTCCATACCAGGCCCTTCAGGTCTGGTATGGATTTTAAGGGGAACCCAGCACCAAAATTTAAAAATTGGCGTGGGGGTCCCCCCAAAAATCCATACCAGACCCTTATCCGAGCACGTAACCTGGCTGGCTGCAGGAAAAGAGGGGGGACGAGAGAGCACCCCCCTCCTGAACCGTACCAGGCCACATGCTCTCAACATGGCGAGGGTGCTTTGGGGTAGCCCCCCAAAAGCACCTTGTCTCCATGTTGATGGGGACAAGGGCCTCATCCCCACAACCCTTACCCGGTGGTTGTGGGGGTCTGTGGGTGGGGAGCTTATCAGAATCTGGAATCCCCCTTTAACAAGGGGACCCCAGATCCGGGCCTCCCCCCCGTGTGAGATGGTAACTGGGTACAAATGTACCCCTACCATTTCACAAAAAAAGTGTCAAAATGGTAAAAATGACAAGACAAGACTTGAGACAAGTCCTTTATTAAAAAATAAAAAAAATAAGAATGTCCCACAAAGTCTTCTTCTTCTTCTCTTGCTCCACCGATGAACCGAAAAAGAAAAAAAAATCGCGACAGACCCGCCTGCATGGGAGGCTCCCGCTGTATGACGCGTCTTCGCTTTGACGGTTCTTTTATAATTGAGGACGGGGCCACACCGTGACGTTCCCGGGTGACTCCTCCCCCTCTCTGACGCGCGGGGACTTCCCTATGGCTTTCCTGGGGAGTCAGAGGGGGCGGGGCCACCCGTTTATGTAACCGAATTCAAGCTGAGCCAGTGTGATTGCCAGGGAAAGGCGGAGTGCACCGGTGGGAGGGGAGTCCTGTGATGTGAGGACTCCACCTACCGAGCTCATGGATTGGCGGTTTTTGGAGGGCTGTAACAGGCAAGGGGATGAAAATATGCAGGTACAACACATGGTGTATGTATCTCAAATTCTTGAACGTGGGGTTTACATCCACTTTAACCACTTCAGCCCCGGAAGATTTGGCTGCTCAATGACCAGGCCATTTTTTGCTATACAATACTGCGTTGCTTTAACTGACAATTGGAGGGTCGTGTGATGATGTACCCAAACAAAATTGATGTCCTTTTTTTTCTCACAAATAGAGCTTTCTTTTGGTGGTATTTGATCACCTCAGCGGTTTTTATTTTTTGAACTATAAACAAAAGAAGAGCGACAATTTTGAAAAAACACAATATCTTTTACTTTTTGTTATCCCAAATATTCCAATTTAAAAAAAAAAAAAAAAATGTTTTCCTCAGTTTAGGCCGATATGTATTCTTCTACATATTTTTGGTAAAAAAAATCGCAATAAGCGTATATTGATTGGTTTGCGCAAAAGTTATAGCGTCTACAAAATAGGGGATCGATTTATGGAATTTTTATTATTATTTTTTTTACTAGTAATGGCGGCGATCTGTGATTTTTATCGGGACTGCGATATTGCGGCAGACAAATTGGACACTTTTTGGGACCATTGACAATTATACAGCGATCAGTGCTATAAAAATGCACTGATTACTGTATAAATGTCACTGGCAGGGAAGGGGTTAACACTAGGGGAGCGATCAAGGGGTTAACTGTGTTCCCTAGGTGTGTTCTAACTGTGGGGGGGATGGAACTGACTAGGGGAGGAGAGAGATCGGTGTTTCTACTTAGTACACACACAGATCCCGGTTCTCGCTCTGTCACGAGTGATCGCGGGTGCCCAACAGGTCATCGCGCCCGCTGGGCACTCGCACCCGACTCCAGGCAGCGTCTCTTACAGCGTCTTAAAGGACCGATGTACTGCTAGGACGGCTCGCCCAGGGGAGACATTCTGCCACAGTATAACTGCGGCGAACGGTCGGGAACCTGTTAATGTATTTAATTTTCTGCCTCCCGTAACTCAGTCCTTGCTAGCAGTAAGAACAATGGGCAGTGAGCCCTTTCATCAGTTCCTGTGGTGCAGCTGTGAACTCTCGCTATAGAAATGCATCCCCTCAATCTCTACACAGAATGCTTCTGGAGATTTAGTAGAGGGTTGAGAGGAAGCTCTGGTCTCCCTGCGGCACTGGTGCAGATGCAATCACTGCAGTCTGTGCTGCATTGCCTTTAGTATCGCCGCCAGTCTGGTCAGTATGCAGAAGATGTGCTCTCATCACTTCCATTGGCGCCAAGAGAAAGAGCCTAGCTGAACAGTCTCAGTAAAGCAGCTCCACTCCTCCTCCTTGCCCCAGTGTCTCTTGGGAACTATAGGCTATAAGCTCCACAATATGGCTAACTTCCTGAACTTCAGATCTCATTATCCTCAGAGTTCTAAATAGGATTCCATAGGTTTTTCTGGCTATAGTTGTCCCTCTGCTGACTTGAGGGGATAGTGCAACTCAACATTCAGCAAAACAGCAGAAAGAGAAAGTAAACTGTAGATGAAATGTCTCCATCTCCACGTATCTGTGGGCCAGCACCTGGCTACACTTGCACTGCAAGTATAAAACAATATAGGCAATTGCTTACTTTTTATCGCACAGAGTCATTCCACCATTTATGGTGTGTGCGCTATTGTTCACGATTTATGCAATTTTTTCAAGATTTATGTTTATTTTTTTGCACTTTTTGTTTCTAGTTGTATTTGTAAAATAACACTCATTTAATTAGTGTTAGTGCAGCACTTGGATGGTTTTAAATGTTTCATATTTTCTGTATCATAACTTTATGACTGCTGCTGTTGACATCTAGATCTCAGATAGGCTTTCACACAGGGTGGGTGTGATTTCTCCCTCTTGGGATAGTACTAATCAGTTATGTTGTGCTGGGGTCCCTTGCTGAACACACAGCCACCTTGCAATTTGATTGCCAAGATCTTGGTCTTGCAGCCGTTGATGTGCCCTCCGAGACACAGTGCCATTCGTTGAATCCAGTCGCCCTTTTTTTTTTTACAGATCTATATTGGTTTGTCACAAGTGAACTGTGAGAACTGACAGCATAGGAAGCGAGGCATCTTGTGTGAATGGAAAATAAAAAATAAAAATAAAATAATGGAATCGCCTTACAACATTAACTAAATAATGTGATCAATCTATGATACTATCCGTGAAACATAAATATAAATGACATGAAAGAGTTACCATAAAGAGATGTGGTAAAAAACAAAAAAAACAAAATAATCATTGAGAACAAAATTTGAAAAATTAAACGAATAAATATATAGTGTCCAAAAATATATGTAGTGATTCAACACCAGTGATCAAATAAAAACTATATGTAGAAAAAAAGTCCATCAAATAATGATGCATATGTAGTCTTCCATAGCGTGAACAATACTGTGTTAAATCCACCACCAATGATGAAAATTAGCTGCTTACCAGAGCCCCATGACCCCCCACTACAGAGGGTCCGGGGAAGCTTGTACAGAGATAGCCCTCCGGAGCTAAACAGATAAACTCAGATCCAGAGTGCACAGGTGGTCATTGAACATCCACAGATATCACATAAGGCAAATGGAGCTCTGATCCCATCGTATCTCCCCAACTTCACATCGTTCTCGGGTAGATATTTGCACATGAGTGGGTACCTGTCAAAATAGGGTACCTGCTCCCCCCCTCCTCCCCAAAAGTTCAATTTCACAAACAGGAGTGGGGAAGGAGTCTTTACAGTGGAACTTCCCCTTTTTGGGTGGAGCTCCGCTTTAGCCAGTTGCCGCTAGCTGCATGCGCATATGCACCCACTGGGCGGTTGACTTTAATGCCGGGCAGCCCCATATATTTGTCCACAGGGAATTTTTTTTGTGCTGAGAGCATGCCCACTGCGCACTTCCAGGACAGTAACTGAAATGTCACAGGAAGCTTCTGATGCATATGTGCAAATGGGAGCTTCCAATCATGTGACACAATCACAATGGTCACATGATCAGAATGCCCTCTTCTGCCTCCCGGCATTTAGATTCTCTTGAAGAGCCAGAGGGCAGCTTTGGGGTTAAGTTTGCCATAGATGAGTCTTATTTCTTTTTTTTTTTTTTGATCAACCACTTGGCGTCCACGCTATAGCCAAATGACCTGAATTTCCGGGAGGCCGTCATATGAGGTCCCCCCCTTTGCACGCTCCCTGCGCGCCCCCTGCAGGGCGCACGCGGTGCGCGCTGTGATCACCGAGTCACTGAGTCATCTGCCTCATCTGTGCCCACAATTACCGCCTGCCAGTGCCACCTGCCAATGCCCACCAGTGCCACCTATCAATGCCCATGAGTGCCACCTATCAATGCCCACAAGTGCAACCTATCAATGCCCATCAGTGGTGCCAATCAGTGCCTCATCAGTGTCACCTAGCAGTGCTGCCTATGAGTGTAACCTACCAGTGCCCATCACTGCCACCCATCAGTGCCCATCACTGCCACCTATCAGTGCCCATCACTTCCAGCTATCAGTGCCAGCTATCAGTGCCACCTATTAGTGCCTATCAATGCCCATCAGTGACACCTCTCAGTGCACACCAGTGCTGCCTATCAGTGCCCATCAATGCAGCCCATCAGTGCAGCCCATCAGTGCCCATCAGTGCAGCCTATCGGTGCCCATCAGTGCAGCCTCATCAGTGTACATCAATGAAGGAGAAAAATTACTTGCTTGCAAAATTTTATAACAAAATATAAAAAAAATATACATTTAAAAAAAAAAAAATCGTTCTTTTTAATTTTTCTTAACAAAAAATAAAAACCTCAGAGGTTATTAAATACCACCAAAAGAAATCTCTATTTGTGGGAAAAAAATGATAAAAACTTAAATTGGGAAAAGTGTTGTATGACCGCGCAATTGTCATTCAAAATGCATCAGCACTAAAAGCTGAAAATTGGTCTGGGCAGGAGTGGGGTTTAAGTGCCCAGTAAGCAAGTGGTTAAAAAGTGAACGTAGTGCTCCATCCACACAATCAAGTATGATTGAGGAATTACTGAAACCTCGCATAATATCTTTAACATGTTAGACCCCTTTCACTGAGGCCCTTTCAGGCGCTTTCACGCTAAAAAAAGCGCATGAAAAGCTCCTGAAAACTGCTTCCAATTATTATCAATGGATGTTTTCACACTGGAGCGGTGCGCTGGCAGGGCGGTAAAAAAGGCCTGCAAGCAGCATCTTTGGAGCATGTTTAGAGCGCTTAAAAAAGCACCTAAAATACGCCCCTCTCTATTGAAATGAATGGGAAGTGCTTCAAAAGCGCACGAAAAGTGCGTCAAAAAAGCCACAAAATGGTTCTTTTGAGTCACGTGACCTACAAAAGAGCACTGCTAATGCCTCAAAAGTGATGGAAAGCACTGCAAAAGGGCCCAACGTTTGATTGGCAAGATCCTCTGTGTGAAAGGGGTCTTAATGTAATTTTAAAAGTCATGAAAGGCCTTCTTCAGGCACTTTCTGTTATTACCTTTTGTATCACTTGACCCTCCCTAGTAAATTGTAAAGGTCTCCTGAGCAGGACCCTCCAGACCCTCTTGTTTTGAATTGTATTGTAACTATACTGTATCTTTTTATACTGTAAATCACTGTGCAAAATGTTGGTGCTATAAAAATCCTGGAATATTATAACAATAATGTGACAATGTTTTTTTCCCTGTCTCCCAATTGCTTTCCTGCATGGTTACCCTGTCACTTGTGTTTTTATTGGAAACTATAGGCACCTTGCCGACACTTTTTGGGCAGACATGTTTCACTATTGTCATGAACACGATGGCTGCCCAGTAAGAAGTGGCTTAAAGAAGCTGCAGGAAGTCAGCAACACTAAGCCTAGGTTCACACGTATGTGGTACGATTTGAATTCATTTTTTAGTCCGATTCCAAGGAGCAGCTACAGTGCGAGCTGATGCAGTTCAGATGTGATTTTGATGCTTTTTTCATGAGATTTCTGTCCTGGGTTCTCTCTGGGTTCTCTCTCTCTCGCTCTCTCTCTCTCACTGCACTGCACCGCACTAAACACTCACAGGAGCCTTTTTTAAAAATCGCATCCGATTTGCACTGTGTGACAGACCCAACCGGGACAGAGGCTGTTGGAGGGGACTAGGGGCAAGCCTCCTACCCACTAATTATGGCTCATGGAGGAGACTGGGGATTTTGTCTGCTTCTTCCAGTCAGAGTATGGTAAAGAGTTCAGTTCAGCCTCTGATCCCATGGAGCAGATCATTCTTAAATGATGGACAACAAGGCGATGAACGCTGAGAGCGAGACTTGGATTAATCCTCTGCATAAGAACAATAAAGCTTTCCTTCTGGAGTGGATGGAAAGGTGTAATATTAATCTTGTACAGGTGGGGGGCGTGGCCTAGCAGGGCATGTGAACAGTCGTGTTCGACGGAGCTCCCGCTGTTCATCCTACAGAGAATCCTTTCCTCGCCACACACAGCACCCGCAAACGCATGGAACCGACCCCTAACAGGCTCCAGATGCCAGCGGACCCTAAAGCAGCAATTAGAACGGGTATGATGACCCGGGGGAACCGAGGAGACGCCGCAGCTTCGGCCTCCCAGGAATTCCAAGATGGCGCCGGGCACCCTCAGCCGCAGAGGACTCCACGAGGCCAGGACAAGAAACCGGAGCAAGGGGGTAAGCTACCTAAACTCCCTAAAACAAAAGACCAGCCCAAAGACATGATATATTATGCTCAGAAAATGGCAGGAACTCTGGAAGTTACACAGGCTGATTCACAGCACACAACAGTACCAGCGGTGCAGGCAGACAGAGATAGTGCTGACAGGCTGGAAGACACTGATTCCATGGAGTCTGTTCCTGATCCTATGCCTGCCTTGTTTGATATGCAGACAGAGGACAGCCCCCAACCATCACTGAGTGATATTCTGCAGGCAGTTCATAAATGCACAGCATCGGTGGATGATCTCAAAGAGAAATTTGGGGGGCTGAGGGAGACAGTCTCTCTACTACGCCATGATCTGCAAAAAATCAGAGAGAGAACCACCGCAGTAGAAGGGAGAGTGAGTGACATAGAGGACCACATGCCTCATCTGAACAGGGAAGTGAGAGTAGCAGCTCAGCAGGCCCACCAGGCGTTTGATAAAACAGATGACATCGAGAACCGCCTGTGACGCAACAACGTTCGTATTGTGGGGCTCCCTGAGAAGGTGGAGGGAAGGGACCCCACTAATTTTGTTGAAGGCTGGCTGCAGGAAGTCTTTGGGAAAGAAGCGTTCTCACCCCTATACGCGGTGGAAAGGGCATACCGGGTGCCGCCACGTCCTCTTCCGCCCGGCAGCCCCCCGAGGTCAGTGCTTGCCAGACTCCTGAATTACAGGGATCGGGAGGTGGTGCTTCGTTTGGCCAGGGAAAAGGGAGCAATACACTTTAATGGAGCCAAAATATCCTTTTACCCAGACTTTTCCGCGGAAGTGCAGTGAAAAAGGTCTAAATTTATGGATGTCAAGAAAAGGTTACAACGTCTACAGTTAAAGTACGCCATGCTTTTTCCGGCCAGGCTGCGCATTACAGCAGGAGATCAAAATCACTTCTTTGAAAACGCCCAAGATGCAGCTGATTGGCTAGACCGCAATGAGCAGGGCCTCCGAAGACCAGGAAGGGAAAATGGAGACGGATGACAGAGTCGAATCCACAATAATTGGGCAGGATGGGCACCCCATCACCTGTGCAGTCTTACAGAGTTCAAAGAGGACTTATGCTAAAATTCCACCATCAGCGAATGCCAGTTTAATTGCAATCTGTGTTTGAACACTCATAAGTTTAACCGCCTATTTGGCATGCATGTCAGTGCAATGTGCGTTTCCAACCTACTGTTCAGGTTGCTGTGGCACAGATATCTTTGCCCTGTTGGCAAAAAGTTGAAGGTTATTGGTCAAAACCTGTGGATGCTGAGAATCTTTTACTGTGCCAAGTTAGCAACTACAGGAACAATGACTGTAACTCACTTACTGATCCAACAGTATAATCGCAGGAAAGCGCAGTGGCGCAGATGTTCGTTTATCAGTTTTCTACCGCATCTCCGGTGTACGTGCCTCTAAATGATCCTTTGAAGAGAACAATGATATCTACGGTCATGCGAAGGATCCACCCCGCCATAATTGGCCTGCAGGAGACTCACCTGCAGGACAATACGGTTGGCTTTCTGCAATATGCATGGGTGGGGAAGGCATATCATTCCACATACTCTGCTTTTTCCCGCGGAGTAAGTGTACTGATACACAAGGCCATAGCATACCAAGAGCTAGACTCTCTGATAGATATATCCGGCAGGTTTATCTTTCTCCATTGCAAAATATATACAATTACCATGATTCTGGCATTTATTTACATACCACCCCCGTTCTCGCGGGAAGTGTTGCAACTACTGGTTTCATATGTGACTAATAAACCTGACATTCCGATACTAATTATGGGGGACTTTAACTGTTGCCTGGACCCAAGAATAGACAGACACCCTCCTATGGTTCCACCCAGGGGTGGTCGGGGAACTGCCCTTAGCCGTCTATTAATGGAAATGGGATGGACTGACTTATGGCGGGTCCGTTACCCAAACCATAAGCAGTTTTCATGCTTCTCCAAGACACATGGTTCTCTGTCCCGTATAGACCTATGTATTGGCACCCCAGATATGGTGGGATACACCTCGAGGGTGGAGTACTACCCACGGGGGGTATCTGATCATTCCCCACTAGTCATATGGCTGAATGCACAACCCTCCAGTCTACTATCTAAGGCCCCATGGAAACTAAATGCCTTCTGGCTTAAATTATTTACTTCGCATGAACGGATAGAGGCCCAGATTCATAAATTTCTTAGACTACATAGACAGCACACAGATATCCTGTACAAATGGGAACAGCTTAAAGCATATTCTAAAGGATTATTTATTCAGGAAATAAATGTGGTTAAACAAAATACCTCGGTCCTGCTAGAGCAGGCAGAGGACTTGGTGAGTCAACTAGAGTTGGCATTTGTGAATGATCCCACTGACTCTGCAAGGGAGGCATGGATCGCGGCTCAGGACTCATTAGACCGTGTGCGATCCTCCGCTGCAGAACGTAAGAGATTTTTTTCGAAACTGGCGTTTTACGAGGAGGGGGAAAAGACATTTAGCAAAAATCGCAAAATCACAACAACAATCACCGGCTATAGGAGCCATACGAGCTGCCAATGGCAGGATAGTTAACGCTCCCGATGATATCATCTCTGAGCTGGCAAATTTTTATAGGGATCTATACAAATCTAGAGAGACCTACTCTGATGAAGATCTCAACGCTTTTATGGCTAACATAAATCTACCCACACTGTCTGTTGAGGCGAGACAGCACCTGGACGCTCCAATAACCATAGAGGAGCTCCAGGTGGCGGTGAGTTCTTTCCCTACCTGTAAGGCGCCAGGGGAGGATGGTCTCCCAATGGAGGTATACTCACAGTACGGAGAAAAATTGTTGCCAGAACTAATAAAGGTTTTCAACACCAGCTTGGCTGAGGGTAGACTGCCAGACTCCATGACCAGAGCAAATGTGATTTTATTGCTTAAGCCAGGGAAGGATCCTGTTGACCCGGGTTCGTATAGGCCCATATCCTTACTCCAAAGTGATGTAAAAATCCTTGCTAAGGTCCTGGCAATTCGGGTCAATGGGATAATATCCTCAATCATACACCCAGATCAGGCTGGCTTTATGCCACAGAAATCCACAGCTACAAATCTTAGAAGGCTATATATGAATATGCAAATACAGGCGGACAATGAGGGACACAGAGCCCTTCTATCCTTAGATGCCAATAAGGCGTTTGACAGCGTTAGCTGGAGATACTTATGGGCGACACTGGACAAATTTGGCTTTGGACGGCGGTTTATAGCATGGACAAAACTGCTGTATGCGGTCCCTCAAGCCAACATTAGAGTAGCGAATAGGATGTCAGACGCTTTTGCTCTGGGTAGGGGGACGAGGCAAGGTTGCCCGCTGTCCCCCCTGCTCTTTGTGATCGCTATAGAACCTCTGGCGGCTTGGATAAGGGATAGTCCACAGATAGTGGGATTCAGGTACGGTGACTTGCATGAAAAGCTCATGTTATACGCGGATGACATGTTGCTATTCCTGGGAGACACTAGTCAATCACTGCTGGGGGTGATGGATATAATAGAGCAATTTGGACATTTCTCAGGCCTGACTATAAATTGGTCCAAATCGGCCCTGATGATGTTGGACGAGAGCCGGGATGTGAGTCTGCCTGACTCTTGCCCCATTCCAACCACCACTGGATTTAAATACCTGGGTGTCCAGATATCCCCACGCGTTGGGGACTTCTGCTCTTTAAATATATTCCCATTGCTATCCCGCTTTTGAGACAAAATAAATACATGGAACAACCTAATGATGTCGCTAGTGGGTAAGGCAAATCTCATTAAAATTATTTTAATGCCCCAGTTGTTATATTTCCTCCACAACTCACCAGTAGTGATACATTTAAAAGTTTTCAGAGTAGTCAATACCCTTTTTGGCGACTACTATGGCACAACAAAGCACCCAGAGTTCGGCTAGAGCAGTTGCAGTATCCAAAAGACGGCGGAGGGTTGGCGGTCCCCAACCCTTGGCTGTACTACATTGCGGCACAGTTGCAACACCTTGTGGGTTCTATGACACATGAACCAATGGGCTCAGCAGCGCAATTGATGCTTTTTGCTATGGGTGCTGAAACCATTCCTTTGGGTCTAGAAGCACAAATATTCGCGAAGTCTAACAAAAAAACTCCGACATTATCCCTGGTACAGAAAGTATGGAACAAAAGTAGACAATTACAAGGGGTGCAGGGATTTACAGAATACAGCCCAATATGGGGAAATCGCACATATGTTGAGCTAGCTAAGTTACAGCGTGAGCCCAGATGGAGGTCCCACGGGGTGACCATGCTCTTTCACATATTTAAACATGGTAGGCTGCTGTCCTTTGCAGAATTGCAGACCACATTTGGGCTCCCAGACACTATGTACTATCCCTATATACAGCTTCGGCACGCAATTGCGGCGCAGGGAGACACAGGTGAGTGGGAACTTTGTCCCACGCCTGTGTTCCATGTGTTGCAGTCATCCAGTGTAACCAAAGGGATTATCTCCATGTGTTACCAAATGCTACTCACCAAGTACCTAGGTGCTTACCCATGTAAGGCAATTGATGCATGGAGAAGGGACCTGGGTTAGATAACTGAGGATCAATGGGAGGAAGCGTTACAAGCCATACCTACGTGTTCCCTCAATGTTGCGCAAAAAGTGTCCCAAGTATATATAATACTTAGAGTGCACTACACTCCATCCAAGTTGCACAGGATAGGCAGAGTAACGGACCCCCTGTGCTGTCGATGTCGGCAACATAGTGCGGATCTTATACATCTTCTGTGGCATTGTCCGAAGCTCCATCGGTACTGGTATGAGGTGATTATTACACTAAATGGAGTGTTCCAAACGACGGTACCTGTAGATCCTATGTACTGTTTGTTAGGGGTACTGGATGAGGTAATCCCAGAGGAACAAACTAAAGTGTCTTTCTCCAGGGCTTTATTTCAAGCTAGAAAACTTATACTAATGGCATGGAAGTCTGCAGTACCGCCCTCTGTCAAAATGTGGATATCGCATATGGGTAAAACTCTAACTATGGAAAAATACATATATCAACATAGAGGTTGCCCACATAGGTTTGAACGCATCTGGTCAAGTTGGTTAGACACACCAGGACTTAGTCCGAGAGAACTAGTCATGACAAGGCTCTTACAGGGTCCTTAGATAAATAAATTAATGAAAATGGGAAGGATGTATAATATATGCGAATTGGAAGGATGTTGGGAGTCAATTATATTTAAAATTGTATAATGAAAATTAGAGGGCTACGTAGTAATACTATAAGAACCTATGCTATACACATTGTATGAATATGACACTGAAATGTAGAAAACTGTGCACCGGAAGATGTATTTACTTAAAATGTTCAATAAAGACCTTTTTGATTTAAAAAAAAATCTTGTACAGGTGAATGGTCAGAGGAAATATGGTGGCTCTCCTGCAGATCGGGTTGGAGAAGCTTCTCCACTTGGGACAGAAATATTTATCAACAATATCCCTCAAGAAATCTATGAAGATAAATGAATTCCACTTTTTCAGACTGCTGGAACATTATGTGAGTTTTGCCTCATAGACTGTTGTAGACTTTTACCGGACAGTCTAAGGTTGGGTAGGATCCCTGATTAATCAAATCATTGTCTGGGTGGGCAGTGACCTGAGTTACCTTGGCTTGTCTAGGTGACTGGTTGTTAATTAGCTTACTGTTTAATTAGATTACTGTTTATGTTGGCTGTTCGTTAGATATATTAATTATATTACTATTTACAGTTTGCATTATTTAGGATAACTTGATCAAACTGTTATCCTATTTTGTGTGGTATATATTCTGTATGAGTTTACAATAAAGTCAGTTCCAGTTTGCACCTAAGCTAGCGTTGTCTGGTTCTTCGATGCAATAGTCAGCTATAATACCTTGTTCCTGGTTCCAGATTAGAGGAAGCTGTATCTTGGCGGATTAACCCAGGCTGGGTGCTAGTTGTCCATCTCACATCTGCATATATGTGAATGGCCTCCATATAAACTCCTATTATTTCGCTTGTCATGCGATTCCATGTGTTCAGGAATGCATCAGAAATTGCATCAGTGTGAACCAGGGCTGACAGGCTAGGTTCACACTATTGCGAGTGGTTATGGGTGCAGGAATCACACCTGTTCTAGCACTCGCAACCACAACACGGTGCTCTTTAAAAACGGCAGGGCTGCCAGGGCACCCCCGCGCATCTAAAAATGCAGTGCGTCTGCAGGTGCGGGAACCGCCAGGAAATCACGTGGTGCAAAATCCCTGCTGCTGTGTTTTAAAAATTGTGCAGGAACCATTTTCCTGCATGAAACACAGACACAGCAGCCCAGTCTAATGAGTAGACTGTTTTGCCTTAGCAAATGCGGCTCATGGAGCCGCAATAGTGTGGACCAGGCCTTAAAAAAGGATAAAAGAAAGGTAAAAAAAACCTCACAATTGTTTGATGCACATTGCTTTAGTCAACTAAATGCCACCCAGTTAGGGTTTACATCTACTTTGATCTAAGACAAAACCATGGCTTTGATTACTAGTTTAAAAACATAAATAAATACATTATGATTGGTAATGGACATTTTAAGACTTTCAACTGTTTTATGAGAACAATGCTTTCAACTCAGCAGAAGATTGTTTTTCCTTTTTTTTAGGGGATTGTACATTAGAAATTCTATTTGTACAGTAGACACAATGCAGACACCAATATTATGACAGATCAGCGCATGCTATATAATTTAGTAGAAAACACTACTGATGCCAATGCAACTTTTGTGCCAAGTTTTGGCTTGTAGAGTCTTTCTGACAAGTGAATAAAGTCTGTGACTATCGTCATTCCCTTCTTACTACAAAATTATGTTTCTGAATGGCAGCTTTGTTGAATGTGACAGATAGTCATAACTAGAGATATCAATCTTCCGAATGTGAAACGCCTATGAAAAACACTCCAGAAAGAGATTGATGGTAAAATTAGGCAGTATTGAATGAAGTTTTGTAACGTCTCTATTGCACCGTGGCCTATTTATGCAGAAAAATAAGATCTCAATGTTCATCTCAAAAATGAAAAAGAAAGTCAAACACAATAAACCTTGTCAAAGTATACACAGTGCCTTGAGAAAGTATTCATACCCCTTGAAATTTTCCACATTTTGTCATGTTACAACTAAAGACATAAATTGGGATTTTATGTGATAGACCAACACAAAGTGGCATATAATTGTGAAGTTGAATGAAAATGATAAATGGTTTTCTAAATTTTTTGCAAATATGTGAAAAGTGTGGCGTACATTTGTATTCAGCCCCCCTGAGTCAATACTTTGTAGAACCACCTTTCTCTGCAATTAGAGCTACAAGTCTTTTTGGGTATGTCTCTACCCAGGGCCAGCCCAAGACATTGTGCTGCCTGGCCCAAGAATGAAATGCTGCCCCCCCACCCCACAAAAAAAAAAAAATCACACCCACCAAAAGGCCCCCACATTCATTTTTTTATATAATGATAACTAAAATTAAATTTATCAGAAAATCAGATTAAAAATGCCATAAATCTATTCCCTATTTTGTAGATGCTATTAAACAAACCAATCAATATACACTTGTTGAGATTTTTTTTTTTAACCAAAAATATGTAGCAGAATACATATTGGCCTAAGCTGGTGAAGACATTTTGTTTAGAGCTAATATCTATAGGAGTGGTTTTCACCATTGTTAGGGGCAACTCTTAAATAAGTTGCTTTAAGTTTATATTGCTTTATCAAATTATTGCTTCTATAAGAATAATGACACGGATTCAGATATGTCTGTGTCACAGTCTGGAGCAAGGAGAGGACTGCACCCTTTACTTCTTTCAAAGGCCTTTTATAGGCAGCTCTACAAGCAGTAATCTTATCGGCATTACCAAATGAGGTTAAGGTACAAAGAGTTTCTTATCAGCGAACATGTAATGATTATTCAGCAGTTCCAAATTCCATCTAGATACAGATTGATACGTACACAGAAGAGAAAAGCACAAACAATTTAAATAGAACAATTGATACGTACACAGGTAAGAAAAAAGCACAAACAATTTAAATAGAACAATTGATACGTACACAATTTAAGTGGAACTCTAAGTCATTATTTCAACCCTATCAATTTCCCCCTTTGACATCATCCTCTCCCTCCCCCTGGGTCCTCATGAATAAGTTCTAGTCAGTTTTTCCCCAGAGTCCTTTCCCTGACCGCGAGTTGTCAGAGGGGTAGAACCCATCCCCCTAGGTATTACCAACATCTTAAAATTCAAGAAGAGGAGTTTTATAGGAGTAGGGTGATGTCAATACACATTTATCGGTATGCCCTGTCTATTCTCCTAATTTTCCTATTTATTTTCCTGTATACACATATATTTGTGATTGTAAGTGATATTAATATTAGAATAATAATTACCATTGGACTTAACAACCAGTGAAAGGTATTGGTTGCTGTAGAAGACATTCCACTAAATATATCCCACCAATGTGGTGCAGTATCCTGTTGTATCTGTGAGGAAAGATGTACTAGTCTACCTTTGTCAATAATCATTTGCTACTTTAGGATCATCTATAGCCCATTCGAAAGTTGTTGTTTCCTCTATTTCAAGTACATTAATACCAGGAGTCCATGCATATATTTGTAAAACAACAATCTGCAACAACCAATATGTAAGTAGATATTTGATCATGTTGTTTTCTCAGGTTGTTTCTTGCAATGTGATGCGTGTATCCAGGTAGGTTTTCCTTCCAGCTTTACTGAGGTGGCTGTGGTCAAGAGTACTTGATAAGGACCTTCAAACCTGGGTTCCAATGTCTTTCTGGTGTGTTTCTTTACATATACATAATCCCCTGGTAGCAGCGTATGTGTACCTGTTATTGAATTAGGGTCTGGAAGAGAAGAATACACACTTTTGTGGATCTTAGTTAGACGTTGTTGTAATTGTATCACATATGCAGTCAAACTATCACATTGCAATTGCATACTCTGTGGAAAGTATAAACCTAATCTAGGTGCATTCCCAAAAAGTATTTCGTATGGGGATAATCCTGTTTTTCCTGTTGGAGTGTACCTTATAGAGAATAAAGCCAGAGGCAGGCATTCTGGCCAAGGCTTGTTTAACTCTTGCATGGCTTTTTGTATTTTTAACTTTATTGTCCCATTTACTCTCTCCACTGATCCTGAACTCTGTGGGTGGTAAGGGGTGTGAAAACTTTGTTGAACCCCTAACATGGTCATCACATTCTGCATGTTTTCTCCTGTAAAGTGTGTCCCCCTATCTGATTCTATGGTTTCAGGAAGACCAAACCTAGGTATTAACTCAGTGATCAGTTTCTTAGCTGTGGCTTTAGCTGTAGCCGATTTTACTGGATAACTTTCGGGCCAACCTGAGAATAAATCGATACACACGAGGACAAATTCAAAGGGGCCGCTCTTAGGCATTTGTATGTAGTCAATTTGCAGTCTCTGGAAGGGGTATTGGGCCCGGACCTGGGGTTTTCGTGGGGTTTTCACTTTCTGTCCTGGGTTATTCAGGAGACAGATTTGGCAGGCTGCACAGTAGTTTCTTGCAGTGCTACTGAATCCAGGGGTGAGCCATCCTTGGTTCACAATCCTGTACATGGAATTGGAACTGACATGTGTGGGTAAGTGAACTGCCGCTGCCATTGCTGGGTACAGAGAGGCAGGTAGGCATATTTTGCCTCCTTCCCTCCATACATTGTCAAGGTCTGGTGCTGCTCCCATCCTGGCCCACTTATCTTTCTCGCTCTCCCCTGCTTGCTCCTGTAATTTACTCAACTGCTGCCATGTTGGTTCTGGGATACTCACCTCTACCGCTGCTAAGGTCTCAGGGCTTCCTTCCCCTAGAGCTGCCTGTTTTGCAGTCAAATCTGCAAATGCATTTCCTTTTGCCTCAATTGTTTTTGCGCTCGTGTGTGCCGCTATCTTCATAATGGCCACTCGTTTAACCTTTTGAAGATTGTTCAGGACTCTCTTAATCCCTTCTCCATGTTTTACAGGTGTACCTGCTGCTGTCAGATAACCTCTAGCCTCTAGGGCTTGTTCTAAAGCTTTTAATTCTGCTTCCTGTGCTGACATGTGGGCTGGTAAGGGCTGTGCTTCAATTACCTGCGTATCAGTCACTACAGCATACCCTGTGTGATATTTACCCTTGTCATCAGCAAACCTGCTGCCATCTATATACAAGGTGTACTCAGCGTTTAAAATTGGTGTATCTGTAACGTGTGGGAATCCCATTGTCTCCTGTTCCATGAGCTGAAAACAATCGTGTTCATCTACTTCTTTAAACAAAAGAGTGTCAGTGTCCTCATTTCTTTTCTCACTAGTACTATTAGCACTATCATTCCCCCTTGCCAAATCTGGTGACTGAAGAGGCAAAAAGGTGGCCAAATTTAAGGTTGTACAGCGCTGAAAAGTGACATTTGGAGGTAAGAGTAAAGTACACTGTAACCTTAATTGCCTAGCCATTGAAATGTGTTTGGGCTGTACCTGAGACAAGATTGCATGTATGTCATGTGTGGTATGCACTACGACTGGATTGTCTAGAACAATCTCTGATGACTTATCTATGATAATTGACACTGCAGCTACTGCCCGTACACAGGACGGTGAACCTCTAGATACTGGATCTAATGCTGCTGAAAAGTAAGCGACTGGTCTTTGTTTTACATGTGCCTGTGTCAGAACACCTGTGGCGTGTCCAGTGATCTCAGCAATGTACAGATTAAATATCTTGGTGTAATCTGGTATACCAATAGCCGGGGCAGAAATCAACAACTTTTTCAAAGTGACAAATGACTCATAAGCTACTTCTGTAAGCATATACGGTACAATTTTCAAACAATCGTATAATGGCTGCATCAAAGTGCTAGCATGTGGTATCCACTGTCTACAATATGACACGATACCTAAAAACATACGCAATTGTTTGAAATTCCGTGGGGGTAACATTCCCTTTATCACTTGAACCCTCTCCTCAGTGAGATGTCTCGTACCCTGTGATATACAATGTCCCAAAAAGTTAACTTTTTCCTGGCACACCTGCAACTTTTTCTTATTAACCTTACAACCCTTTTCTGCCAAAAATCGCAACAAATTAAGGGTGGTGTGCAAGCTTTCAGTCTTTCACTTATCTGTGGAATTAATCCTTCCATAAACTGTCTATTGAAGGCTCGGATCGTGACTGGCAGAGCCAAATCCAATCCCTCATCTGCCATCATACTTTCCATAGATAAGTAAAATTCTGATACAGTCTGTCCTGGCATTTGTTTCATGGGTGATATTGACCCCCTCTCCTGTTGTTTTGCCTGACAGAAAGCTTCTAATCTAGCAATAAAAGGGGCCCTTGAGTCTATGTGTCTGACGTGTCCTGTCTCCAGATTGCCATCCCCCTCAGCTCGGTCTGCAGGTCAGTCATAAACTGGTTAAACAGGGTCAGAGTCATTTTATGTCTGCATGAATCCTCCCCATCCTGCCAGGTTGCTTCATGTGTATTCATTAACTGTGTCACAAATCTACAGAAAGCAGCTGGCTTTGCTATAATGCGTGTATCAGTGCGTACGGGAGCTACAGTTTCTGGATGAGGTTTTTGTGCCCCACAATGCTGACAAACCCATCCTCTCCCCTCAAGTACAGGATATATCTTGTGTGGTTTACGTTCTATGTCAGTATATGGGGGTGGGATGGCTGAGCTAAGATTATTTAAAATTTCAAAATTTTTTGTTCTTCTATCTTTCATATCCCAACCATCACAGTCTGGATTATATTTCCACCCCTCTTCTTTTGCTCTATTTGAAACCTTAATTAAGCATTGAACCTGACTCATCCATTGCTTCTCTAACACCTCTCCTTGTCTGTCCCTTTTTATTTCACTTTTTTTCACTATTTTTTTTCACTATTTCACTCCATACATCCGGGTCTAAACCCGCTGCTCCTTTCACCTTAAATTTACGAAAGACATCCTTTAAGTCCTATGCTTCATCTTTCCCACAGATGTTTTTAATTATCTGTGGCACCGTATAGTGCGCCACAATTCCCTGACGGGGTTTTGTGTTCCTCTGGCCCATTCTAACAGTCCTGCCTAGGTAGCGTGTGGGACACTTAGTGTACAATATAATGCGGCTACAACATATACAAGAATGAATAATTACTTTATATGCTAGCCCAATAACAAACCAGCTAAGTTACACTAGTTCCTCATTGCCTTCCTCCTAGGGTGCTAGAATACTAAAAACCTCTCCGGGAATGAGATTTCTAAAACCGAATTACCTTATATGCTAGCCCAATAATAAATAATTACTTTATATGCTAGCCCAATAACAAACCAGAATGCGGCTACAACATATACAAGCATTCCTTTAAGTGGCCAGGTATCCGACTAGATCTCCGGACTTTATGGAGACCTTATTCCCTCCCCGTATCTGGGATTCCTCTCATGCACTCTTATCCCTGCTTTATGGAGCAGACAGGGCTTATACTCTCAACCCGTCTATGGTTTATGAACTAAATTGAATATCAAACTTAAGCGTCAGACCCCCCGAAAGGCGCATTCCGTTGCTCATTGGGATGATATTCTTTCAATTCATACCAACCTTGGCAAGGCTCATTCACTTTCTCAACAAGACAGACAGACAGACAGACACAGACAACAAACAAACAAATAATTCCAGCAATATAAACTAAAATATGCAGTAATTCTAGACTCACCACTACAGAGGCTGGTGTTTTAAAACCAGGAGAACCGTAACTGACAGAACGGATAGGCACAAATCAGGGGAGCACAGAATATAAGAAAAATAAAGCTTTTTCTTACCTGCGCAGGTTTTCGATCTGTGGTTCCCGGAATGCCTGTCCTTTTGTTCCATCAGCGTAGCTCAGCCACCTCTTGTAGTATCATCGGTGAGTCCCTGTTCGGGCGCCAAAATGTTAGGGGCAACTCTTAAATAAGTTGCTTTAAGTTTATATTGCTTTGTCAAATTATTGCTTCTATAAGAATAATGACACGGATTCAGATATGTCTGTGTCACAGTCTGGAGCAAGGAGAGGACTGCACCCTTTACTTCTTTCAAAGGCCTTTTATAGGCAGCTCTACAAGCAGTAATCTTATCGGCATTACCAAATGAGGTTAAGGTACAAAGAGTTTCTTATCAGCGAACATGTAATGATTATTCAGCAGTTCCAAATTCCATCTAGATACAGATTGATACGTACACAGAAGAGAAAAGCACAAACAATTTAAATAGAACAATTGATACGTACACAGGTAAGAAAAAAGCACAAACAATTTAAATAGAACAATTGATACGTACACAATTTAAGTGGAACGCTAAGTCATTATTTCAACCCTATCACCATCCCTGCTAAGTTTCATTTTATACAGCATGTCTTGTTTTCAGTCTGATGTGTATTATATGTGAAGTTGCGTAACAGAGACCGGTATTGTCATAATTTTGAAGCCTATTGAGATTTCTATACATTAGAGGATTCCACCATTGTTAAGTTATTGATCAGTAAGTTAGCGTTGCACTTTTTTTTTTGTGGTTTGGGAACACATAACCGTGCTTAGCGGCAGGCCTTTTACTGACACTTTTTTAAAATTTACCCCAGTAGTTTATTGCAAATAGGAGTGTGGTGATTACCTATAATACTAAAGATTGGCCTGTGGAATTAACCCTGGTGGTAATCCCAAGTGTGGCTCTGGGTTAAATGTCAGTACCATTAGCGGTAACCCCCGAGCCACACTTGGGATTGCATTGCAGAATCCTGGTCCAGGTAACTTACTTTGTCCTCAGTATCCTGCAATGTCATCCCCGCTGTGCGTGCTCTGTCCTATGTCCGATGCCTCTGTGTGCCAGGCTCCATTCCCTGTGAGTGTTGCAACCAGGGCCGATCCTGGCCGGGGTGCACGGGGTGCACCGCACCCCAGCGCTGTAATCTCTTTGCAGAAGAGGGGCGCCGAGCTAGAATCGCCTGCCACCCGGCCGGCGTCTAGCTATCGAACAGTGACGTCAGTCAGGGACGCCGCCCCAGCATTCAGAGCGCACCGCGGCCGCCCCAGCATTCTTTGCACGCCGCCTCCGCAGCTAGTAAACAAGCTCCGCCCACCTCTGCCATCTTCAGACAGCGTGGCTAAGAGGGAGCGGAGCCGGAGAGGACTAGTGCCTGGCTGGTCTGAAGTGGGAGGTCTCATGGAGTGGCGGCTGCTGGTGCTAGGGATGGATCCCGGGTTGGTGTGATCCCCGCTGTCATCTAGTTGAAGTTCCTGGCTGTGTGTGCGGAGTTGCGGCGTGTGTAGTAGGCGGAGTCGGACCCTGTGCTTTGTTGGGAGAAGTGCCCAGAGTGGTTGCCTCCTGTCCTGTGTGTAGAGGTGTGAGTGGGGTCCCCCTCCTCCTCCCCGTCCTCTGATCATCATGCCGAATCAGATCAGTGTGTCGGAATTTATCACAGAGACCAATGAGGATTACAAGTCCCCCACCACCTCCAACTTCACCACCTGGCTCAGCCAATGCCGGAGCACCATCACCGCCATCGAGGAGGTAAGGGGGGGGCACTCTGAGTGGGGGAGAGGGCAGAGTAGGTGGTGGATGTGATGATTGGCAGTGCCATGGTGGAGATCACACACTCGGCTCCACCATGAGGAGGACCTGGGATCATAGAGAGCAGATCAATGTCCAATGTGTCTATACAATGTATACTACACCTGAGGGGTGTCACCTCTCATCTCCTCCTACTATAGTCATACTACACTCAGTGTACAATATCTCAGTGCACCAGTTCTTAGTGGTGGTTGCATTAGTTTTTCTTTATTTCCCCACTTTATTTTCACCTGTGATCCTGCAAGTAAGTCTGTTGTTTTTCAACTTTCTTTAACAGACCTTTCTGTCGCAAACGCAGCCACTGTGCCTATCAAACACTGCCACTGTGCTCATCAAACACTACCACTGTGCCATCAAAGGCAGCCACTGTGCAAATCAAACGCAGCCACTGTGCCATCAAACACTGCCACTGTGCCCATTAAATGCAGCCACTGTGCCCATCAAACGCTGCCACTGTGCCATCAAACGCTGCCACTGTGCCATCAAACGCAGCCACTGTGTCCATCAACCACAGCCACTGTGCCCATCAAACGCTGCCTCTGTGCCATCAAACGCAGCCACTGTCCCCATCAAATGCTGCCACTGTGCCCATCAAACGCTGCCACTGTGCCATCAAACGCAGCCACTGTGTCCATCAACCGCAGCCACTGTGCCCATCAAACGCTGCCTCTGTGCCATCAAACGCAGCCACTGTCCCCATCAAATGCTGCCACTGTGCCCATCAAATGCTGCCACTGTGCCCATCAAACGCAGCGACTGTGCCCATCAACCGCAGCCACTGTGCCCATAAAACGCTGCCACTGTGCCATCAAATGTAGCCACTGTGCCCATTAAAAGCAGCTACTGTGCCCATCAAACGTAGCCACTGTGCCCATTAAAAGCAGCTACTGTGCCCATCAAACACAGCCACTGTTCCCATCAAACGCTGCCACTGTGCCCATCAAACGCAGCCAGTCTCTGACCAACTCCCCACCTAAAAGCAGCCACTGTGCCCATTAAAAGCAGCCACTGTGCCCATTAAAAGCAGCCACTGTGCCCATAAAACGCTGCCACTGTGCCATAAGACGCAGCCACTGTGCCCATCAAACGCAGCCACTGTGCCCATCAAACGCTGCCTCTGTGCCATCAAACGCAGCCACTGTCCCCATCAAATGCTGCCACTGTGCCCATCAAACGCTGCCACTGTGCCCATCAAACGCAGCGACTGTGCCCATCAACTGCAGCCACTGTGCCCATCAAACGCTGCCACTGTGCCATCAAACGCAGCCACTGTGCCCATTAAAAGCAGCTACTGTGCCCATCAAACGTAGCCACTGTGCCCATTAAAAGCAGCTACTGTGCCCATCAAACACAGCCACTGTGCCCATCAAACGCAGCCAGTCTCTGACCAACTCCCCACCTAAAAGCAGTCACTGTGCCCATTAAAAGCAGCCACTGTGCCCATTAAAAGCAGCCACTGTGCCCATAAAATGCTGCCACTGTGCCATAAGACGCAGCCACTGTGCCCATCAAAAGCAGCCACTGTGCCCATTAAAAGCAGCTACTGTGCCCATCAAATGTAGCCACTGTGCCCATCAAACGCAGCCACTGTGCCCCGCCTAAAAGAAGCCACAGTGCCCATCAAACGCAGCCACTGTGTCCATCAAACCCAGCCACTGTGCCCATTAAAAGCAGCTACTGTGTCCATCAAACACAGCCACTGTTCCCATCAAATGCTGCCACTGTGCCCATCAAACGCAGCCACTGTGCCCATCAAACGCAGCCACTGTGCCCATCAAACGCAGCCACTGTGCTCATCAAACGTAGCCAGTCTCTGACAATTTCTTGTATCATGTCTGCAGTCTCTGACCAACTCCTGTAGTATTTCTACAGTCTCTGACCATCTCTTGTACTATGTCTGCAGTCTCTGACCATCTCCTGTACTATGTCTGCAGTCTCTGACCATCTTCTGTACTATGTCTGCAGTCTCTGACCATCTCTTGTATCATAACTGCAGTCCCTGACCATCTCTTGTATCATGTCTGTAGTCTATGACCATCTTCTGTAGTATGTCGGCAGTCTCTGACCAGCTCTTGTATCATATATGCAGTCTCTGACCGTCTCTTGTATCATGTCTGCAGTCTCTGACCATCTCTTGTATCATGTCTGCAGTCTTTGACCATCTTCTGTAGTATGTCTGCAGTCTCTGACCATCTCTTGTGCTATGTCTGCAGTCTCTAACCATCTCTTGTACTATGTCTGCAGTCTCTGACCATCTCTTGTACTATGTTTGCAGTCTCTGACCATCTCTTGTATCATGTCTGCAGTCTCTGACCATCTCTTGTACTATGTCTGCAGTCTCTGATCATCTCTTTTACTATGTCTGCAGTCTTTGACCATCTTCTGTAGTATGTCTGCAGTCTCTGACCATATCTTGTACTATCTCTGCAGTCTCTGACCATCTCTTGTACTATGTCTGCAGTCTCTGACCATCTCTTGTACTACGTCTGCAGTCTCTGACCATCTCTTGTACTACGTCTGCAGTCTCTGACCATCTCTTGTACTACATCTGCAGTCTCTGACCATCTCTTGTACTATGTCTGCAGTCTCTGACCATCTCTTGCATTAAGTCTGCAGTCCCTGACCATCTTTTGTATTATGTCTGCAGTCTCTGACCATCTCTTGTATTATGTCTGCAGTCCCTGACCATTTTTTGTATCATGTCTGCAGTCTCTGACCATCTTATGTATCATGTCTGCAGTCTCTGACCATCTCTTGTATCATAACTGCAGCCTCTGACCATCTTATGTATCATGTCTGCAGTCTCTGACCATCTCTTGCATCATAACTGCAGCCTCTGACCATCTTCTGTAGCATGTTTGCAGTCTCTGACCATCTTATGTATCATGTCTGCAGTCTCTGACCATCTTATGTATCATGTCTGCAGTCTCTGACCATCTCTTGTATCATGTCTGCAGTCTTTGACCATCTTCTGTAGTATGTCTGCAGTCTCTGACCATCTCTTGTACTGTTTATGCAGTCTCTGACCATCTCTTGTACTATGTCTGCAGTCTCTGACCATCTCTTGTATTATGTATGTAGTCTCTGACCATTTCTTGTATCGTGTCTGCAGTCTCTGACCATTTCTTGTATCATGTCTGCAGTCTCTGACCATCTCTTGTACCACGTCTGCAGTCTCTGACCATCTCTTGTATCATGTCTGCAGTCTCTGACCATCTCTTGTATCATGTCTGCAGTCTCTGACCATCTCTTGTATCATGTCTGCAGTCTCTGACCATCTCTTGTATCATGTCTGCAGTCTCTGACCATTTCTTGTATCATGTCTGCAGTCTCTGACCATCCCCTGTAGTATGTTTGCAGTCTCTGACTATCTTGTTCACTTTATTGTTAAGAGATCATGGGAGGATCCCAGGTTAACAAAGACTCTTTAGGGGAGCATATCTGTGTTTGAGTCATTGCCATAGAAACATTTGCAAAGGGGAGGAGTTAGTAAGATGACCACGCCCCCATAGGGGGCGCCCAAAATATTTCTGCACCCAGGCGTCTGTGACCCTAGGATCGGCCCTGGTTGCAACGCATGGGGGTGGAGCCCGGCGGCAAAATCAATAAGTACACAAAACATAACACATACAGTACACTGTAATCTTAGAGATTACATTATTGTATCAAATAATTTCACATCCCTTTTGTCCCTAATGCTTTGTCCAGTGCCCTGCATGCACTTTTAATATTATATATACTGTTTTTTCTACCTGGAAACTTGAGAATGTCCATGGCAACCAAAAAGTGTCCCTTTTTGTCTAAAGTGGTTTTAGACCAGCTAGAAAACAGCGATAGTAAATTGGAACACTTGCAGAATTAAGTGATAGTGAATCATGGAGAAATTAATTTTTTTATTATTATTATATTATTATTTTTTATAATTATTTATAGTTATTTATTATATTATAATTTATGATTTTGTGTTTCAAACTTTATCATACCTGGATGTCTACTAGACTCTTGGACAGATTTAAGTGAGTTATTCCTAAGAATTACAAGCCTACACTATAAAACGCCAAATTTCAAAGCAATGTACCGCTTTGAGCTTCAAAAATCTGACATACCACCAGGGTGGCTACTAAACATCAACAGATTTCAGTTGTACCGCACCAGGCCGTCCCCCCATGGACAATGTGCCTGGCTGCTGAGCTCATTGCCCCATCCCTGCACTCAGTGCACTGATTGGCACTGATTGGCAGCACTGACAGGCAGTAATGATTGGCACTGATAGGTGGCACTGATTGGCACTAATAGAAAGCACTGACACTGATTGGCAGCACTGATGGGCCCTGATTGGCACTGATAGGTAGCACTGATTGGCAGCACTAATGGCACTGATAGGCAGCACTAATGACACTGATAGGCAGTACTAATGGCACTGATAGGCAGCACTGATTGGGACTGATAGGCAGCACTGATAGGCAGCACTGATTGGCAGCATTTAGTGGCACTGATGGGCACTAATTGGCAGCACTGATGGGCACTGATAGGCAGCACTGATAGTTAGCACTGATGGGGGCTGATAGGAGGCACTCATAGGCATTGATTGGCAGCACTGATGGGCACTGATAGGTGGCACTGATGGGCACTGATTGGAAGCACTGGCACCAATTTGCGGCACTGATTGGCACTGGTAGGTGGCACTGATTGGAAACACTGGCACTAATAGGCGGCACTGATTGACACTGACAGGTGGCACTTATTGGAAGCACCGATTGGCACTGACAGGTGGCACTGATTGGAAACAGTGATTAGAACTGACTGGCACTGACAGATGGCACTGATTGCCACTGATTGGCACTGACAGGTGACACTGATTGGAAACACTGACACTGACAGGTGGCACTGATTGGCACTGATAGGTGGCACTGATTGGCACTGACAGGTGGCACTGATTGGAAACACTGGCACTGACAGGTGGCACTGATTGACACTGACAGGTGGCACTGGCAGGTGGCACTGATTGGCACTGACAGAGGAGAGAGAGTTTTACACTGAGCCGATACTGACGCTTGGTGAAACTGTGTGTGACACTGACAAAATTCAGCGGTTATATCGGGGTGGGCAGGGCCAGCCAATGATTGGGCTGCTTAAGAAATTGGGCGGGGCCACATACACGTAGCGGCCCGCCCAGATCCCATCCCATTGGCTGGTGTTTGATAGCTGCTGAGTCCCGCCCACCCCCGACATCAATGCTCAATTTTGACAGCTGGTCTCTCTCTGCATTCATTTACATTACATGACAATCTCACACACTCAGCGGCTCTTACAAGCAGAACGATCTTCTCAGTGTGAAACTGTCTCACAGGCAGCAGGGGCTGCACACTTATTGGATGCAGCCTTTCACAGCAGTCCCACAGGCAGATCTCAGGAGACAGCTGGCACAGGTGACTGTACAGGTACAACTTGTCACTCCTGGCTGCCTCCCCTTTTAAAATGCTGCTTGGGACCATGGGCCCCCTGGGTCCCATGGTAGGGCCAGCCCTGTCTCTACCAGCTTTGCACATCTAGAGAGTGAGATTTTTGCCCATTCTTCTTTGCAAAATAGCTCAAGCTCTGTCAGATTGAATGGAGAGTGTCTGTGAACAGCAATTTTCAAGTCTTGCCACAGATTCTCAATTGGATTTAGGTTTGGACTTTAACTGGACCATTCTAACACATGAATATGCTTTGATCTAAACCGTTCCATTGTAGCTCTGACTGTTTTCTTTTAAGATTGCCCTGTATTTGGCTCCATCCATTTTCCCACCAACTCTGACCAGCATCCCTGTACCTGCTGAACAAAAGCATCCCCACAACATGATGCTGCAGCCACCACCATATTTCATGGTGGGGATAGTGTGTTCAGGGTGATGAGCAGTGTTAGTTTTCCGTCACACATAGCGTTTTGCTTTTAGGCCAAAAAGTTCAATTTTGGTCTCATCTGACCAGAGCACCTTCTTCCACATGTTTGCTGTATCCCCCACATGGCTTCTCACAAACTGCAAATGAGGATTCTTATGGGTTTCTTTCAACAATGGCTTTTTTCTTGCCACTCTTCCATAAAGGCCAGTTTTTGTGGCTTGCACGACTAAGGCCTTATGCACACTGGACGTTATATTAACGTTAAAAAAACGCCAGTAGCTTTGCAGTTTTTGAAAGTTTTTCAACAATTTTGCAATAGTGTTTTTTAGCCTTTTTTATCATTTTTTTTTCAAAAACATAAAAAAACACTGGTGAGCCTCATTTTTTACCGTTAATCAGCGTTTATCAGCGCCCAGCCAAAACAAGTTGATAACAGCCTATGTGTACATGAACACATAGGATAACATGCTGGAGAGTTTAATGACTGTGGAAAAAAACATCTGAAGCCAAAGACAGCAGCTGTAAAAACATCCAAAAACGTCCAGTGTGCATGAGGCCTAATAAATTGTTCTGTGGACAGATTCCCCTACCTGAGCTGTAGATCTCTGCAGCTCCTCCAGAGTTGCCATGGGCCTCTTGGCTGCTTCTCTGATTAATGCTCTCCTTGTCCGGCCCATCAGTTTAGGTGGACAGCCATGTCTTGGTAGGTTTGCAGTTTTGCCATACTCTTTTAATTTTCGGTGATGAATTGAACAGTGTCACTTTGTGTTGGTCTATCACATAAAATCCCAATAAAACACTTTTATGTTTTTGGTTGTAATGTGATAAAATGTGGAAAATTTCTAGGGGTAAGAATACTTTTTCAAGGCACTGTAATACCTTGGTATCCAACTGATAATGGATGTGGCTAGTATATAAATAATGTTGGCTTATGTGTTACTTCAAGCTTGTGGGCTATAGTGACTTATATAGAGGTTACTGTTCACTTACAGTATATACTCAGTCTGAAATTATTTTTTGAAGAGGCTTCTGGTGATTTATGCACAGTTCAGGTCACATACATATATCTCTCAACTTTGTAAGATATAGCCACAATATAGCAAGAACAATATGAACAAATGACATGCCCATGTCATGCCTGCAGTAACATGGACTATGGAGATTCATGCATAAAAAATTATTTGCCTAAACTCAATTTTTTTTTTCTACTTTTCCATTATTTTAGCTTTTCGAACAACAAAGAGAATAATTTAAAGGTTGGATAAAAGGTTCAGTATACAAAGGGAAAAAAAAACTGCGCTAAAGTGCTTAGTACAAATATAAATGTAAGACAGAAGCCTCACAATTGTTTGAACACAGAGGCGTACCTAGAACCTTCAGGGACCCGGGGCAAGAAACCATAAAGGGCCCCCCCTGACCCCTGGCCAGGCCCTTCCCTCGGGGTCCAGGGTCCTTCCCACTGACTCTCGTCTCGGGACCCTTATTATGGTCTGGCAGCAGGACACTTTCACATGTTCTGCTGCGGGCCCCCCAAAGGCGGCGGAACACCAGGGTCCAGACACAAGTGCGACCTTGGTAGTTCCACCACTAGTATTGGTAGTTTTTTTATTTATTTATACTGTATTCTTTTGCCATTTTTTTTGCACTATAAACAAAAAAAGAGCGACAATTGTGAAAAAAACGCAATTTTTTTACTTTTTGCTATAATAAATATCCCTAAAAAAAGTTTTTAAAAAACAAATTTCTTCCTCAGTTTAGGTCAATATATATTCTTCTACATATTTTTGGTAAAAAAAAATTGCAATAAGCGTATATTGATTGTTTTGCTCAAAAGTTATAGCGTCTACAAACTATAGGAAAGATTTATGGCATTTTTATTATTTTTTTTTTACTAATAATGGCGGTGATCTGTGATTTTTAGCGGTACTGCAACATTGTGGCTGGCAAATCGGACACTTTTGACACACACTTTTTTGGACCATTGACATTCATACAGCAATCACTGCTATAAAAATGCACTGATTACTGTGTAAATGTCACTGGCAGGGAAGGGGTTAACACTAGGGGGCGATCAAGGGGTTAAATGTGTGTTCCCTAGGTGTGTTCTAACTGTGAGGGGAAAGGACTGACTGGGGGAGGAGACATATCGTTGTTCCTACTAGGAACAAACAATATGTCTCTTCTCTCCTGACAGAACACGGATTTGTGTGTTTACACACACAAATCCCTGTTCCTGCTCTTGTGCACACGATCGCGTGTGGCCGGCGGCGATCACGCCTGCTGGTCATACGCATTGGGATCCCCACCTGCAGCGGGAATGCCCGTGCGCCCCTCCGGCGGCACCCGCTATCACCCTTAAAAGTACAGATGTATCCATGCGACTATTCGTGGTAACTAACCACTTTGCAGCCGTATATTGGTATAGTGGTTAATATGCTTCAGTTATGAATGGACACAGAGGGATCGGTGCCAATCACTGACTCTGTCCATTTAGAAAGGGAAGTATGTAATTTACTGGCCCCTTCCCCGCTCCTCATCCTGACACATTCCCAGCAGCAGACGGCGGGAGAGGGGAGGGGGAACCCGGTAATGCTGCGGGGGGGGGGGGCAGGAGAGCACACAGGGCCCCGGGGAAGCTTGACCTGGATGTGAGGGGCAGCATGGTGGCATATACCTGTAGAAGAACAAATCCCCTCCATTTTCCTTTTGTAGCCGCTGAATACCTGTGGGAGGGTGGAAAGGAGAAACAGGTTCCCAGTGACTGCAGGAGGAAAATGGAGAGTATCGGTTCCTCTAAATTCCGTTGCCTCTCCTATCCAGGTGTACACATTGGTAACTGTCTTATGACCACATCTGCAGCTACAGTCAGGTCCATAAATATTGGGACAGTGACACAATTCTAATCTTTTTGGCTCTATACACCACCACAATGGATTTGAAATGAAACAAACAAGATGTGCTTTAACGGCAGACTTTTAGCTTTAATTTGAGGGTATTTACATCCAAATCAGGTGAACGGTGTAGGAATTACAACAGTTTGTATATGTGCCTCCCACTTTTTAAGGGACCAAAAGTAATGGGACAGATTAATAATCATCCATCAAACTTTCACTTTTTAATACTTGGTTGCAAATCCTTTTCAGCCAATTACAGCCTGAAGTCTGGAACGCATAGACATCACCAAACTCTGGGTTTCATCCCTGGTGATACTCTGCCAGGCCTCTACTGCAACTGTCTTCAGTTCCTGCTTGTTCTTGGGGCATTTTGCCTTCAGTTTTGTCTTCAGCAAGTGAAATGCATGCTCAATTGGATTTAGGTCAGGTGATTGACTTGGCCATTGCATAACATTCCACTTCATTCCCTTAAAAAACTCTTTGGTTGCTTTCGCAGTATGCTTCGGGTCATTGTCCATCTTCTCTGTGAAGCGCCGTCCAATGAGTTCTGAAGCATTTTGCTGAATATGAGCAGATAATATTGCCTGAAACACTTCAGAATTCATCCTGCTGCTTTTTGTCACTGTAACGAGCCCCTTGCTCGCTCGGTTCCACTCTCCCGACACTCCTCTGCAGCTATAGAATCAGACTGCAGATCGCAACATCTGATTGCTCAGTCATCCAATGCTCTGGGATTAGAACTACAGCTCTGTGCCGTTCTAGTCCAGTTGTGATAGCTCAGAACAAACACCAGGCAGGCTGTATGTAAGTTCGAACAGGAATCTCACTTTATTGCAAAATACAGGCTTTTATACACTAAAAGTGGAGGTGCAGACCTCCTGCTCATATTACTCTAACAATACAGCTGTAACCTAATTAACCTAATTAACATGAGCTAATGAACTAATCCCTTTAGACAGCCTAGATGACTCAGACATGACTTTTAGGCCAGACTGGCCGTCTTGTAGTTCAGAAAATCCAATCAACATTATCACAATCAACATAGACTCTTTTTCACACAATAGCAGAGTTAATTAACACAAACAACAATGGGGATCTAATGACTCTTAGATCCCATACTAGAGACTTATTTACAATACACATTTTAGCAGACAACAGACAGACAGGTGCTGGAATTTACATCAGCATCTCCTAACAGTATCTGTTCCAGCATTATGAATCAGCTACTATTCCAATATGGCAAATCCAGGGTCCCCAGAGTCTGTGTGTCCTGGGGGACCAGGACCGAATCCACAGTAATACCACCTCAAGGGTCCCCAGGCATACAGCTCACAAAGAGCACAGTTCCCCCAAATGCAAGGACCCCCGATCGATCGGCAAGAGGCTAGCATACAGTCCCCTCCAAAAGTCTCTCTCCCGGCTAGGTCTGTCACATTTCTCCCCTTTCGGCAGGAGACTAACACAGGAGGAGACCCCAGACGGGTTGACTCCGAAGTTAGTCAGTAGTTCCAGTCCTCTAATGCCTGTACCCACACAGTACCCCAAACAAATTGTTCCAAACAAAGCATTACTCACCCAGCCAACCTCTGCCTCTCTCAGAGAACATATCTGCCGCTGGGGAGAGGCCTGGACTGACCCTTCTCCCTGGAGTCCTTTCTGCCGCTGGAGAGAAGACAGGGTGTCTGGGCTCACTCCGTCATGCTGTTGGGGATCTGGGCCGACTGCCCAGCATCCCTGGGGTATACAGGTGGAGACTGAAGTCCCATCCACCTTCACAGGACATACATCCTCTGTTAGTTGAGGGAAGAGTCCAGCAGTACTCGGCCCTGTTGCCAGCCCTTCTGCTGAAAACCCCACACCATCTGCTCAGGCTAACTGTTGGGGAGGGACGACGAACACCTCCTCTCCCTTCTCCCCCTGTATCCTGATCTGCTGCTGGGAAGTGACCACCTCCTTCTCACCCTGAGCCTCCGGAACCCCGCAGGTGTAGGGCAGAGATCTTGGACCCTCTGTCCGTTTGCCAGCGCTTCAGCTGGGGAAGTTCCTTGTAACTTCACAGATACTTCTGTTGGTGCTGGGCAGAGCATAGTGAAGTTTGGCCCTAATAACAGCTCTTCTTCTGCTGGAGGCTCACCAGGTTGTTCTTCCTCAGCAGAAAAGTCTATCAAATCCCCTGTCTCTGCAACTGGTGTCTGGGGATAAAGGTTCACCATCTCCTCTCCGTGGAACCCAGAAGATGCTATCAGTGCTGGGCAGAGGTTAGCAGAGCTCTGCCCTGTTGTCAGCACTTCAGGTTTGGGAATGGCAATCTTCAGATTTTCCACTGCCAATTCTCTGGCATTCTGCTGGACAGGCACATTCCTCCATCCAAGATCATCCAATGCAGAAACAGGTTCATCAAGGTCAGTCAGCGCTTGCTGCATCTGCCATAAGACCTTCCACTCCATAGCTGCGGGTGCAGGTTGGCAAAGCACACCGTTACTCGGCCACATTGTCAACTCTTCAGCCAGGATTTCATAGTTGTCAACTGGTATTTCATGATAGTCCAAGGCAAAGGGAGCACCACCCTGCTGCTGAGCAGAGTCTAACAGCTGTTTGTAGGCGATCTCCAACTCCCATTCCTGAACGGCCAGAAACTCCAAATTTTCCAGCGCCCAGTGCACTTCTGAGACATTCAGTCTCCGCTCTCTGTGCTCCATTATTTCCTCCAAAACGCCACTCCCGATCACTTCCAAAGTCAGGGTCCCTGGACAGCCTCCAGTATAACAATCCCAGGCCATCGTAGTCAAAGCCTTCCGTGGGGCTGTCATCCGCTGTCCATGGGCACACTTGGGCTACATACCACTGGAGGGCTCTGTAGCTCTCGTCCAAACGTATTTCTGCCTGGATCAGCCTGCTTAACTCGGCTGTCCACTCCTGGTTCGGCTGTTCCCCCAAAAACAGCATTCGCACTTCATACTGCGACCAGTACCTCACATGGATGGAGGGGAGAACTTTTCCCTGGTGTCGCTGCTCACGGGCTAGAGCTTCCTTCCAGAGTTCACAGCGGATAGAATCAAACCATCCTAGCAGGACCTGCTCTGATACTGGTCCTCTGTGCTGTATCTCCTTCTCTCGCAACCTCCTTCTGAATTCCTCATCCATGGTGGCTGGTATCTCTCCTCTCCTGCTATCCTGCTACCTTGGATCCAGGTGATGGTTTGGATGTGTTCACGGCAAGGAAGCACGATCCCACCATTCCCTCCATGGCTCTCAAGTAAGTCTTTCAGCGTGGCTCTCCTGCAGGCTGGTTTGGAGTGTCCCAGTAACTGGAGAGCAAATCCCACGGCTGCCAACCAATGGAACGAGCCCCTTGCTCGCTCGGTTCCACTCTCCTGACACTCCTCTGCAGCTATAGAATCAGACTGCAGATCGCAACATCTGATTGCTCGGTCATCCAATGCTCTGGGATTAGAACTACAGCTCTGTGCCGTTCTAGTCCAGTTGTGATAGCTCAGAACAAACACCAGGCAGGCTGTATGTAAGTTCAAACAGGAATCTCACTTTATTGCAAAATACAGGCTTTTATACACTAAGTGGAGGTGCAGACCTCCTGCTCATATTACTCTAACAATACAGCTGTAACCTAATTAACCTAATTAACATGAGCTAATGAACTAATCCCTTTAGACAGCCTAGATGACTCAGACATGACTTTTAGGCCAGACTGGCCGTCTTGTAGTTCAGAAAATCCAATCAACATTATCACAATCAACATAGACTCTTTTTCACACAATAGCAGAGTTAATTAACATAAACAACAATGGGGATCTAATGACTCTTAGATCCCATACTAGAGACTTATTTACAATACACATTTTAGCAGACAACAGACAGACACGTGCTGGAATTTACATCAGCATCTCCTAACAGTATCTGTCCCAGCATTATGAATCAGCCACTATTCCAATATGGCAAATCCAGGGTCCCCAGAGTCTGTGTGTCCTTGGGGACCAGGACCCGAATCCACAGTAATACCACCTCAAGGGTCCCCAGGCATACAGCTCACAAAGAGCACCGTTCCCCCAAATGCAAGGGCCCCCGATCGATCGGCAAGAGGCTAGCATACAGTCCCCTCCAAAAGTCTTTCTCCGGGCTAGGTCTGTCACAGTCACATCATCAATAAATACAAGAGAACCAGTTTCATTGGCAGCCATACATGCCCGCGCCATGACACTACCACCACCATGCTTCACTGATGAGGTGGAATGCTTTGGATCATGAGCAGTTCCTTTCCTTCTCCATACTCTTCTCTTCCCATCACTCTGGTACAAGTTGATCTTGGTCTCATCTGTCCATAGGATGTTGTTCCAGAACTGTAAAGGCTTTTTTAGATGTTGTTTGGCAAACTCTAATCTGGCCTTCCTGTTTTTGAGGCTCACCAATGGTTTACATCTTGTGGTGAACCCTCTATATTCACTCTGGTGAAGTCTTCTCTTGATTGTTGACTTTGACACACATACACCTACCTCCTGGAGAGTGTTCTTGATCTGGCCAACTGTTGTGCAGGGTGTTTTCTTCACCAGGGAAAGAATTCTTTGGTCATCCACCACAGTTGTTTTCCATGGTCTTCTGGGTCTTTTGGCGTTGCTGAGCTCACCGGTGCGTTCTTTCTTTTTAAGGATGTTCCAAACAGTTGATTTGGCCACACCTATGTTTTTGCTATCTCTCTGATGGGTTTGTTTTGTTTTTTCAGCCTAATGATGGCTTGCTTCAATGATAGTGACAGCTCTTTGAATCTCATATTGAGAGTTGACAGCAACAGATTCCAAATGCAAATAGCACACTTGAAATGAACTCTGGACCTTTTATCTGCTCCTTGTAAATGGGATAATGAGGGAATAACACACACCTGGCCATGGAACAGCTGAGTAGCCAATCGTCCCATTACTTTTGGTCCCTTAAAAAGTGTGAGGCACATATACAAACTGTTGTAATTCCTACACCGTTCACCTGATTTGGATGTAAATACCCTCAAATTAAAGCTGAAAGTCTGCAGTTAAAGCACATCTTGTTTGTTTCATTTCAAATCCATTGTGGTGGCGTATAGAGCCAAAAAGATTAGAATTGTGTCGATGTCCCAATATTTATGGACCTGACTGTATATTAGTTTTTTGTAAATGAACATGGCCATTTACGCTGCCACCCCTAACTAGTGAATTTAATGCAAAGGGGAGATGTAAACAAGGGTAGATACCACCACTCCAGGCTATTCAAGTATCCCGTCTTCCACTGTGTGAACAGGTGAGAGCTCCAGGTGCTGGCAATTGCTGTTCCAATTGGATATGTGCAGGAAGAAGATCTGGACAGCCGCACTCCGGAATAGGCAAATGAATAAAATCTTCTTTATTTAATAACGTAGCATGAAAATTAGTACATGACACTGTTGGAGCAATACAGCTTGACTGCTAGCGCTCTTACGGAGCGCTTACTCATAGCTGGTTTATACAAAAGGTGTAGGCAGCAAGTGGGTGCAGGCAAATAATAAATTTGAATAAATACATTCTAAAAGACTGATGGCTAAGGTCATTCTGTGCCTGTGTCACTGCCCCACATTGTTGTTGTTTACATCTCCCTCTGAAAGAGTCATTCATTAGGCAACGGCCAAACTCAGAATTACCTCGGCTTTCAGTCATTCAGGATGATTGATGAGTAAAGTCATACTGCATTTGTGCAGAAGTGATCGTAATATTAACTTAGAACATTCTCCAGACTGGTTTATAAAAAAGGTGCATGCTATGGGTAAAGGTGTAAGTTCTATATTTTGGCTAGTGAATTTAAAGAAAAGTATGGACTCACAAAAAAATGTAAAATTATACTCACTGCATTGTCCCCCCCACTGGCTCTAGGGTTGCCACATTTTCTCCAAGCCAAACCGGCCCCTAATCTACTTTTCTTTTTTTTTTTTTGAAGCACATGATTAGAGCCTGATGCTCCAACTGGCTTGAAAAAAGGGTGGGCTCTGGGTGCATAGCACTGCGCTTCAAGCCCACCCACTTGTGTGCCAATAGCGAATTAATATTCGCTATTGTCTTCCTGATTCTCCTCCCAGCCAATCAGGGAGCGGGTCCTGAGACCCATCACCCATTTGGCCAAAAGGAGAGGTGATCCTATTGGCCAGCCGACAGCTTGGCACTGTCTCCACCTCGCCATGCAACACTACCCTCACAAATCCTTAGGCAGCCACACTGTCAGAGCCCTCAGTGATCATCCCTACCCTCCATCATCTGAGTAGCCTGACAGCTCCATCCGCAGCCACTCTCACTCCCCGATCAGCCCGATACTCCACCTGGAACCACTGTCACATTTCTTCTGCCGCTACTATTATCCATCACGAGCAGCTCAACACTCCATCTACAGCCGCTGACATCCACCCAAACAGCCGGACATCCAACCCACAAGCCGCCGACTTTGACCTGTACAGCCAGACTTCCCGTCTGCAGACTCCACACCACTGCATCACAGGCATCTTTATTTCACTTTTACCAGCCGTCCTCCTCAGATCCTGAGCGGGACCCACGGCTTTCCAGAAGATCCACACCCCCTTCATTTACAAAAGTGAGTTTTACTCATTATTTCATTCGCCATTTATTCATTGTTTTTTGTCTTACCACCGTATTTAACATCCTTTGACAGGGACATACTTTTACTCTTGCAGCAGCTGCAACATGTGTACACCCCTGGCCACTGCAGCTAAATGGGATACGGTCGGGGTGGGGGTGATAAAAGCATGTCTTAACTATGGGGTTATACCACCCCCTAAACTGCAAATGTAAATTATCTCTCCCCTACCTCCAGAGCTGCCACTTTAGCCATGCTCCAGCCAGCACGGCCGTGTGTCTTACTAAGTACTTAAGTAAGAGTGTTTGAATTGAACCTGCCGGGAAGCTGCCTCTGCACACCACCAATCATATACAGCTTGTGTATGTGCAGCTGCCGGTCAGGAAATGCCTCACTGCCTACGATTGGCGGTGTGCAGTGACGGCTTCCTGGTGGGTTTGATCCGAACACGCCTGAGCCCATCACTATTACTAAGGAAGCAGAGTGTAATCTGAGCCGGACGGCCCGGGTGGGGGTGTCCTCCACTATCAGACTCTGTCCTCACTGAAGACTAGGTGTCTATCTGGTCACAGACACAGTCCTGCCTCTGCTCTCCACTGGGGGTGCCACATCCTCTCCTCCTCATTAGGCAGCAATGGTGAGAGCCGCAATCCAGTTTTATTACGTCCGGTTTTCAGATGGACTGAAAACTGGACACATGATTTAAAACCTGGACTGTCCGGGTCAAACCCCTATAGGTGGCAACCCTAGCTGGCTCTGCAGTGAGAACTGAGCGATCAAACATCGCTGATTGCTCAATTCTCCCCTCTGCTCTGAGCTGTGATCCATGACTGTCAGTCTCCAGCTCTCTGCTCTGCCCAACCAGCACTTACTGGAGCACTGGCTATGGAGGGGCTGGCTCAGGCTCTCAGCAGATTGCTGAGAGGCCGAGCCAGGTGCCAGTCCAGGTCAGTATCTATTCAGAGCCTGGACGAGCTCTGTGACGTCAGCTGACAGCGGGCTTTGGTAAGAACGAAATCTTTGGTCATACATCTCCTTTAGGGCCAGTGGAAGATGTAAGCATAAACATTGTAGGCAGCAGCGCAAAATTACTTTGGCTTTCAGACATCCTGAATGACTGCAGGCCAAGGTCATCATGCACCTAAACCACTGCCTAGTTAAAGCGGTAATAAATAAGCATGTGCAATTGATTTTGTTTCAAATTCGTTTTTTTGACAAAATTTGACAAAATTGTTAATTCGGAAATATTCAAATTAACGAAAACCCGTTTAACAAATTTTTCCGAAAACGAAAATTAGAAAGTTCGAAAATTCAAAAACCCAAAAATTAGAAAAATTAGAAATTCGAAATTTGAAAATTCGATAATCAGAAAATTTGAAAATAAGAATGAAAATCCGAAAATAAGAAAGAAAATTCAAAAACCTGAAAATTCCAAAATCTGAAATAATAACTAACTAATAATAATAACTATTACTAACTATTGAATTATAGGTATTGGAAATTCCTTTCAAATTTGTCTGTTAGTGAATGTAACAAATTCAAATTTAACCGAAGTTATGAATTATCCAAAATAATGAATGCCGCATCTAAACAAATGGAACGTAACAAAATAATAATAAATAATAATAATACTAATAAAACCTATTTATTATTATTAATATTTATTATTATTAATTTGTTTATGTTCCATTCGTTTAGATGCGACATTCATTATTTTGGATAATTCGTAACTTCGGATAAATTCATATTCGTTACGTTCACTAACAGCCAAATTTGAAAAGAAATACAAATACCTATAATTTCATAGTTGATGTTAGTTATTATTTAAAATGTTCGGATTTTCAAATTTTTGGTCTTCTTTTTGGATTTTCGAATTTTCGGATTTTTACGAATTAACGAATACCGCATCTAAACCAACATAACATAGCAAATTTAAATTTTTACGAATTTACAAATTCATTTCAAATAACAAATTTCGATCATAATGAATGACCCAAAAAAACGAAAAACAAAACAACGAATGAAACAAAAACAAACAAATTTTTCGCCAGTGCGCATGTCTAGTAATAAACCCAAAATTGTAATATATTGCAGCCTACTAAACAATAGATGCAGTGGCTGTATTAGTTTTCTTTTTTTGGGCTTTTTCCCCCTGTTCTCCCATGGTGATCTGGCCAGTAACATACCTCCTATATTATACAAACACCACTCTGGATGAATGTGCACAGGGGGCAGACTTGGACATCAGCGAGGCCAGTCTGGGGGGAAGAGAGTGGTAAAAGCACTAGCAGATTTACAGTACATCTTCTAACAGCCTGAAACTGAACTACAGCCAATACTTTATAATCAGTTACAGCAGTTTTTTTTTTTTTTTCAGGATAAAGATTTTATATAAATAAATAAAAGCTGATCAATCTAAGAACCCCTGCCAGTGTTATAAGATCTGTCTAATACCTGTGACTGCAAATGAGCTTTTATGTTAACAAAACAACCGATTTACTGGCTGTATCACCAAATGAAAATAGAAGAAACAGAGACTAAAATAGGAAACTAATACAGCCAACACATCAAAGAATGGGTAATCTGCAATATGAAAAAGGTTTGCTTTTGTGTTTAATACTGTTTAACCACTTGCTGACTGTCTACAGTACCACATGTGAGCAGGCAGCAGCTGCAGACACCACCATGTACAGTGGAGAGAGTAGATCACGGCGCTCGGTACCCACCTGCTGTAAGCGGCCGGGGTATCATATGATCGTTATGACCAATCAAATAAAAAAACAGTCACAAGTGGCTTCAATTCATGAATTCTTGCTTACTATTGTGATGCTGTGATTGGCCCAAAGCTATAACATGGTACCTGGCACCATGTACTATGTAATTAGCTGTAGCCAATCACAGATCACAATATTAAGCATGCTGTTTAACCACTTCCCGCCCGCCCTATAGTGGATTGACGTCCGGGAAGTGGTTCCGTTATCCTGACTGGGCATCATATGATGTCCAGCAGGATAACATGCCGCCGCACGCCCGCGGGGGCGCGCATTGCGGCGATCGGTGGAGCGGTGTGTCAGCCTGACACACCGCTCCACCGATCTTGGTAAAGAGCCTCCGGCGGAGGCTCTTTACCACGTGATCAGCCGTGTCCAATCACGGCTGATCACGCTGTCAATAGGAAGAGCCGTTGATCGGCTTTTCCTCACTTGCGTCTGACAGATGCGAGTAGAGGAGAGCCGATCGGCAGTTCTCCTGACAGGGGGGTCTGCGCTGATTGTTTATCAGCGCAGCCTCCCCTCAGATCACCACACTGGACCACCAGGGAAGGGGCAACATGTGGATGGCCAGGTATGTACCCCATGGCCATCCACATGTGCCCAATGTGCCCAATCTGTGCCAATCAGTGCCCACAAATGGGCACTGATTGGCACCATTATGTTTTACTTATGCCCAGCAATGCCACCAATACATTTTATCAGTGCCACCAATCAGTGTCACCAGTGCCACCTGTCATTGCCCATCGGTGCCACCTGTCAGAGCCCATCTGTGCCCATCTGTGCCCATCAGTGCCCACCTATCAGTGCCCATCAGTGGCACCTATCAGTGCCACCCATAAGTACCCATCAGTGCCACCCATATGTACCAATCAATGCCACCTACGAGTGCCCATCAGTGCCGCCTATAAGTGCCTGTCGGTGCCACCTATGAGTGCCCATCAGTGCCGCATACCAGTGCCACCTATCAGTGCCCATCAGTCCCACCTATCAGTGCCGCCTATCAGTGCCCATCATCAGTGCCCATCAGTGCCACCTCATTGGTGCCACCTCATCGATGCCCATCAGTGCCGCCGTATCAGTGCCCGTCAGTGCAGCCATATCAGTGCCCGTCATTGAAGAAGAAAACGTACTTATTTACAAAAAATTTTAACAGAAAGAAAGAAAAACTTGTTTTTTAAAAAACATTTCGGTCTTTTTTTATTTGTTGCGCAAAAAATAAAAACCGCAGAGGTGATCAAATACCACCAAAAGAAAGCTCTATTTGTGGGAACAAAATGATAAAAAAATTTGTTTGGGTACAGTGTAGCATGAGCGCGCAATTGTCATTCAAAGTGTGACAGCGCTGAAAGCTGAAAATTGGTCTGGGCGGGAAGGTGTCTAAGTGCCTGGTATTGAAGTGGTTAAGGTACCTGTTGAGAGGTTTAGTCCAGAGTGGAGCTTTGGCTGGGGGTTGAGCTTAATCAGGTAGGCCGGGTCAGCAACAAGTCTTGTCAGCAAGGCACAGAAGCGTACAGAATCCAGAAGTGTGGTCGGAAACAGGCAGGGTCATACACAGACTGGCAGAGTAGTATAGAATCATCAGGTAAAGAGAGTAGTTCAGTAATCAGACAAGATTTAAAAGTCTGGCAGTTCAGTAGTATAGCACACACCCAAGGATACAGAGGAAATGGGCACTAAGCACAGGAAGTCATGCAATTTATAAGCTGAGCTGATTGCGGATTGACTGCAGCTGGAAGTCCCAGGAGCAAAAACGTCACGCTTGATATGTGCTGAAGACAGGGCCACAGCCCTACCATGGGTCCTGCTGGGTCCATTGGACCTAGGCGGCACTTTGAGAGGGGTAGAAAATTGACACCTAAGCAGGGTGGACTGCCTGAGGGCCCAGGGTCAGTAGGGGGCACCATGAGAGGCTCAGTCTGCCCCTAGAGATGCCCACAGATTATTATCCAGAAAAGAGGAAGCTTAAGCCCGGAGCAGGCAGTGAACCATATTATCCCTGTCAGCTGTTGATGCAAGAGAGAAGACTCACGTGCTGGCCGGGAAGAGAGAGGGTTGGTGGAGTCATGAGGATCTGCGCAGTGGCAGCCGCTCTGGCCACCTCTCCTCCTAGGAAGTTCAGTAGAGGGGCGGGGCCACAGTCTGCATCCCCACCATGGGGGGACAGCAAGTCGGACTCTGTGCTGAAATTGGAGTTGGAGGTGGCAGAGTGGCTGGTCTAGGAGGAACCTGCATTATGGTCAGTGACAGTGATCATTAGCCCAGCTGCTGTGTGTCACTCTGCTTTAATGTATACCAGCCAGGTTGAGTGTTCCTGCCCAGTGCCCATCCACCAGGTGCTATTCCGTATCCCTACCCTATAACCCTGATACTGTATACACTGAGTGCACAGCAAACTGATATCTGTACACTGATTGACATCTACACTGGGTGCACACTGATATCTGTACACTGAGGGCCACTCAGCAAACAAATATCATTGTTACATACTGTATAGCGAATAGAACTCAGGGTACAGATATCAGTGTTATACAGTATATAGCACTTAGTGAGCGATATTGGGGTCTAATAGTACTTGTCACCTGCTCATGCTATCACATATGGATAACTTTTTTTAATTTAAATAATCTTTATTCAAATCTTCAGAACATATAAAATAGATTCTCATTACAAAAATTCTTAAATACATCATATCCAAAACATTTTATATATATATTCGCAAAGAAGAAAAATGTTACTATCTGATTTTCCCCCTTTAACCCTTCCCACCCACCCCTATATCCCATATTCACCCTCCCACCTATCTTAATCGCAACTTACAATATACCTTCATAAATACACTTAATACCATACCTTCATTACCTTATCTATTTCCTACACACATCTTACGTAGGATAACCCAGTTCCTCTAACCAAGGCTTCCATATTTTTTTAAATTCCTTTAAGTTTCCTCTCCTTGCATATACTACCCTTTCCTTCCATACTGTTTCAGTTACTGTTTTAAACCAGTCATCTTTTGAAGGGGGTTTCTCTGCCTGCCATCTCTGTGCTATTAATTTTCTCGCCTGGAAAAGGCACCTTAGCACCGTTTTAGTTTTAATATTCCCCAGACTCTCCCCTACTCCCAAGATACATAGTTTGGGGTCCATTCTGAGAGTCAGCTTAAAGATCTTATTTATGGTATCTAATATTTCCGTCCAATAACGGAATAATTTCGGACATTTCCAGATCATATGCATCAGGTCCCCTATATTCTGGCACCTAGGGCATTTGGCGTCCCCCCTCCGCCCCCATTCAAACAGTTTTTTAGGGGTATAGTAGGTTCTATGTAAGAGCATTAAATATGACATCTTCTGGGCCGGCGAAACTGTAGCTTGGTTCCCTCCTGCCAGTATCTTCTTCCATTGTCCATCCGAAATTCTACCCAGGTCCCTTTCCCACTTACTTCTACACTTGAGCTTCCCTGAACCCATAATGATGTTGCTACATATATATGGATAAAGTTCCGCTATGGATCCACTGGATCCACCAGAACTATTTATTCTTTCAAAAATGGGAGAGCTATTCCACCGCGGACCTTGTTCCCCAAACTGAGCTTTTAAAGCATGTCTAATTTGTAAATAATTATAATATGAGTAGTTAGGTATCTCAAACTCTTCTTTTAATGAGGCAAACGTTTTAAGGGAACTGCCATTATATAGTTGGTCCAAGCTAACTATGCCCTTTGTTTCCCATATCTTAATTTTCCCCATTGGCCTTAACTCTTGTAAGTTCTTATTGTCCCATAACGGGACACCTTTAACCATACCCCCCATTCCCCTCAGATCCTTTATGGTTTTCCAAACTTTTATTATTAGCTTAACCGTAGGGGGTCTGTAGACGAATGAGTTTGCCTCCAAAACCTTCACTAGTGTCTTATGTGGTGCCCCTATAGTCATCAGTCCCCCATTATTTTCTCCTTCAGGGTCAGTTACTGATATCAAATGTTGTAGTTGGGCTGCTAAGAAGTAACCCCGCAGGTGTGGTACTGCCAGGCCCCCCTCTAAAGTTGATAATTGTAAGGTTTGTAAGCTTATCCTAGATTGTCTACCTTTCCAAATTAGAGCTCTTAGCAATGTATCTATTTTTTTAAACCATTTCCTATGAATCCATATTGGCGAGTTGTGCATTATATATAATAGCTGAGGTAACCACAGCATTTTAATCAAGTTACATCTTCCAGCAACTGAAAGAGGGAGTCCTCTCCATATATCGATCTTATTCTTAAATTTGGATAACAGAGGGGTTAAATTATTTTTAATAAAGTCATTGGGGTCTTTAGTTATATATATGCCTAAGTATTTTGTTATCTCTACTATTTCTATTTGGATCTTTTCCAAACAGGAGCTCTTCCTAATTGGGTCTAACGGCAACAATGCTGATTTCTCCCAGTTTATAGTGAGACCAGAGAGTGCTCCGAATCTTGAGAAGATGTCTATCACCTGTCTAAGTGATCTCTCCGTATCTCCTAAAAATATAAGAACATCATCCGCATACAGCGCAATCCGCTCTTCTCTGTCCCTTCTCTTAAACCCTTCCATAGTTCTATCCTGCCTTACTGCAATGGCTACTGGTTCCATTGCCAGCGCAAATATCAAAGGTGACAGGGGACACCCCTGCCTTGAGCCTCTTCCAAGTCTGAACCCCTTCGAAGAGACATTATTAACTCTGACTTTTGCACTGGGGTTATTGTAGAGAATTTTAACCCAATTAATATAAAAGGGACCAAATCCAAACTCCTTCAGTACACGCCAAATATACCCCCATTCAAGACTGTCAAATGCTTTAACAACATCTAGCATCATCACCGCCCTTGAGCCTACATTTTCAGTTGGGATCTGCAGGTTCAAAAACAGCCTTCTAATATTCTTGCTAGTTGATCTATGGGGTATAAATCCCGTTTGGTCAGAATGAACCAATTTATGGATTACTTTCTTTAATCTGGCAGCCAGAACCTTTGCTAGGATCTTTACATCCGAGCATAGCAGAGAGATAGGCCTGTAAGACCCAGGCTCTAGAGGGTCTTTCCCTTCCTTATGTAACACTATCGTAGCTTCGGTCATTGATACGGGAAGCTTCCCCTCTTTCTTTGCCCACTCAAACACTCTAAGTAGTTCCGGCAGTAATACCGTCCCATAGTTTTTATAAGTCTCAGCGGGGAGACCATCAGGACCAGGGGATTTCTGATTTTTCAATTCTGTTACCGCTAGTTTAATTTCCTCCAGAGTTAACGAGGCCTCCAATTCCTCGTTGTCAAGCTCTGTAAGGGAGGGCATCCCAATATTCCCAAAAAATTTATCTAGTTCCCTCCTCCCATGGTTCCCCGGGATGTATACAGTTCTTCATAAAAGTTCTTGAATGTGTCTGTAATCTCACCCACCTGAGAAGAGATCTCACCCCTCCTAGTCCTAATAGCAGGTATCATGGAAGGGGAGGAGCCAGACCTGACCAAATGGGCCAGCATCTTCCCGACTCTTTCCCCCTCCCCATATACAATTTGGTTCTGAAATAATCTCTTATTTTCAGATTTCCTAATCATTACATCCTTGTATATTTGTTGCTTATTTTCCCATATATTTTGTTTTCCTGGAGTTGGCTCCTTCACATACTCCCTTTCTGCTGTTATTAACTCTTTCCTAGTCTTATCCTCCCAGTTCAACGAAGATTTTTTAATTCTAGAGACTTGTTGGATTAATAAACCCCGCAGATAAGCCTTCAATGCATCCCACATTATCCCTCTTGTTGTGGTATCTGCATTAAAGCTTATGAACTCATTTAGCTTAGCTATTATCCCATTCTGATCCTCTATTATTCCAAACCATATTGGGTTCATCTTCCACACTCTACGAAACTTATTATTATTTATACTTATCGAGACCATCAGCAACGAGTGGTCGGAGACTCCCCTGGGTTGATAAATTATATCTTTTTTTAAATCAGAAAGGTTTTTATTTTGCATAGGGAACAAAATCATACATCATACATGTTAACATATTGATTGTACATATATTTTAGAGTATTAGTGCAGTTTGTCATGAACACAGTTGGCCACATTTTAAGGTTGTCAAGAGGAGGTTCTATTTGTATTCCACCAAAAGTAAAGGTGATTGCATTATTATCCTTGAACAATAAATTTGACATATAATATGCCTCTTAGAAAGTACATGTCTGATTGTCAAATGGTGTACTCGGATATTGACTAGAATACTATCTCCCTTGTATAGGAAAACTCCTGTGTTATACAGTATCTTTAAGCTGTAAAAAGGGGGAGACACAGTTATCTTCCTATAAAATCAGCGAGATCCACCACAGTATAATACAGCTCTATTATGATTGTCTGTGTTCATTGTATTTAGTGCAATATAACATTCTCCAGTATAGGGAGGAAAAAGAAAATATCAATCAATAAAAAGAAGAAGAAAAAAAGAAGGAAAGAAATCGGAAAAAAAAAAAAAAAAAACCATAACAAAACAAAACCAAATCTTGCCATACATTGTAATATTGCATAATCTGTCTCATACCTCTCGGGGAGTGTATTGCCTTGTTTATCCCTTTCTTTTTACATACTTTTATTATCCATATAGTGGTCATGTCCACATTAGCCCAAGAGTAACCTATCTTTGATTAGTTGGTGTGGGGCTAGACCAGGAACATCCAACCATGCCTGCCATATCGATAGAAACTTTTGTGGGACTTTTCTATGTTGGTAAGCAGTCTTTTCTCTTATTAAGAGCCTATTGACACTGTCTATCCATTGCTTCTTGGTGGGCACTCGCGGAGTGATCCACCACTGAGCAATTAATTTTCTTGCCATATACAGCATTCGGATGAGCGCTATGCGGGTGGGTGGTGGTATCGACTCGTCTTCTATCCCTCCTAATATACATGTTACTGGGTTTCTCTCAAGGGGTATCATAAATATTTCTGTTATTGTGTCTAGTACATCTTTCCAGTACCTAAATAGTTTGGGGCACTTCCATATCATATGGAGTAAGTCTCCATGATCACGTTCACATTTTGGGCACATGGGAGAATCTCTAATTCCCCACTTATATAATTGAAGGGGCGTTCTATATGCTCTGTGAAGTAAATAAAGGTGTGAGATTTTCTGAGATGCAGATAGAGAGACCAAGGGGGCGTTTGCCAAGCATGTATCCCAACTATCTCCGTCTATTGCCCCTATGTCTTCCTCCCAGCGCTGTCTACATGGTAGTCTAGAGGGGTCTTGTATTCGCGTGACAAGGGTGTTATAGCAGTGGGATATCATTCCTTTTTTATTTTCTTCCATGAGAACTTCCTGAACAATCGGATGTTCTGTGTGGTGGATTCTGACAGTTCTGCTCTGGGTTTGTAAAGCATGTCGCAATTGGAGATACTTATAAAAATTGTTATGTGGAATCTCGAATTCTATTTGGATCTGTTGGAATGATTTGAGGGTATTATTTTGGTATAGTTGCGAAACAAATTTGATACCTGCGTCCTCCCAGTTCTTAAAACCTTTTAGTTTTTGTATTTCCTTAAATTGCCTGTTTCTCCAAAGAGGTGTGCAGGACAAAAAACCTGTAACGCCCAGTAGTTTTTTTACAAAAGACCATAGCATGATCAACAATTTAATTGTAGGGGCCTCAGGGTCTAGATGTAAGAACCCCGCTTCCAAATTTGCCAGTGCTGAATAATTATTTTCGTTTTCGTTCCCCACCACAAGCATTCGAATCGGGTCTGTGTGATCTGATAGACCCCATCCTCCCAACTGTTGCAGTTGGGATGCCAGGTAGTACGTTCTAGGGTGAGGGACAGCAAGTCCCCCCTCCTCCTTGCCGTATTGTAATGTGGATAGTTTTATCCTTGCTACCTTTTTCTTCCAAATAAGCTCCCTGAACTGGGTTTCTATCCTATCGAACCATCTCTTAGGTATCCATATTGGGGAGTTGTTAAAGATATATAATAGTTGTGGCGCCCAGACCATTTTAATAAGGTTAACTCTCCCAGCCACTGACAATGGTAATTTACACCAAGCTCTGCTTTTTTCCCGGAATTTAGTCAGGAGGGGCATCAGGTTCTGATCAATATAGGTGTCCGGGCTCGATGTCACCTGAATCCCTAGGTAGCGAAATGAGCTCACCTGTTGTATCATTTCTGCACCCTGGGGCAGCGGGGTATTCAGGGGGTCAAGCGGCATCAGCACCGACTTGTCCCAATTGATGGAGAAGCCCGATAGTTCCCCAAAATCCTTTATGAGGGACATGACCGTTTGTAGCGTATCTTTTGTGTCTCCTAGGTACAGTAGAGTATCATCTGCGTACATGGATACCACATCTCTATTTCCACCCCTCTGAAAACCCACTATTCTTGAGTCCCCTCTGATTTTGGCCCCCAAAGGCTCTAAGGCCAGGGCAAACAGCAGGGGCGACAGTGGGCACCCCTGCCTGGTGCCCCTAAACAGAGGAAAGGGTTCCGAGAGCTCCCCATTAATGCGGATCCTGGCGGTGGGTGTGGCATACAGAAGCTGTATCCAGCGGATAAAGGTGTCCCCCAATCCCATGCTCCGTAGTGTCTTCCACAGATAAGGCCACTCGACACTGTCGAAGGCCTTAGCTGCATCTAGTGAAAAAATTGCCCTATTGCCTGGGTTGTCCACTGGGAGTTGTAGATTTAGGAATAGCCGCCTTATATTTTGGGCCGTGGATCTCGTGGGTATGAATCCAGATTGGTCTCTGTGTACTAGTTTGTGAATTACCTTGGCTAACCTGTTTGCTAACATACGAGCCAGCAGTTTAATGTCTGACGTGAGCAATGATATGGGCCTATAAGAGCCAGGGGAGTTCGCATCTTTACCTGGTTTTAAGAGGACAATGATGATTGCCTCGTTCATTGAGTTTGGTAGGGACCCTTCCTCTAGTGCCTCATTATAGACTTTTAGTAGTGCAGGGAGCATAGAGTCCGCGTAACGTTTATATATCTCTGACGGGAGACCATCCATGCCTGGTGATTTGTTATTTTTGGTTTGGGATAGGGCAAGGTCTAGTTCTTCTGCTGTTAGAGGGGCATTAAGCATGGTTCTGTCTTCTATCTGGAGACTGGGGAGCTCACAGCTTCCCAGAAAATCTTCTATTGCACTTTCAGTGGGCATCACCCTTGAGGAGTAGAGATTGGTATAAAAATCACTAAATACTTTCAGGATATCAGAGGTAGAGGTTTTCAAGGATCCTTGCTCATCTCTAATGGCGGGAATGAGAGAGGATGATTGCTGGGACCTTGCCATTACTGCAAGCATATGTCCAGTTGTCTCTCCCTCCTCAAAGTGTGATTGTTGCAAAAAAAAGCGTTTATTTTCCGCTAACTGCAGTGCTAGTTGGCCCGACATTGTCTGCGCGCTTAACCACGCTCTTTTGGTATCTTCCGTGGGATCATTAGTGTAGGTATTTTCAGTCTCGGTGACCATATTTCGTACCAGCAATTCCCAAGCCTTAGTGTCAGTCTTGATTTGTGAGATTGTTTTAATAAGTTGTCCTCTCAAAAAGGCCTTCGCTGCATCCCAGACCACCCCCAACTTAGCAGTGCCAATATTATCCTGCATAAACAGCCTGAGTGCTGCATGTATGGGGTCAGGTTCGGCAAACAGCGAAAGCCAGAAGGGATTAAGCTTCCAGACTGGGCGGCTGGTCTTATTTGGCAATGAAATGGTCACCCAGAAGGCAGAATGATCAGAGATATTCCTATCTGCATATCTCGATTCCAACACCAGTTGTAGCATCTTATAGTTTCCCAAACCCAAATCTATTCTAGACAATCCGGCGTGGGAGGCCGAGTAGCAGGAGTATTTTTTGTCCTCAGGATGTTTGCATCTCCACACATCTATCAATCCTATTTCTTCAAGCATTTTAGCAAAAGGAGTTTTGCTTTGTATTTGACCTGTATTAACAATGGGTATAGGCATTTTATCCTTAGTGGCGTTTAAAAAATTATTATAATCTCCCATTGCCAACAGGGGTACTTCTGGGTATTGGGCCATGAAACTTGCCAGATGTTTAATAATCTCGGATGTATACGGTGGGGGAATATAAATACTAGCAAGAATACATTTTAGGTTTGATATTGTGCATAGGAGAAATATATATCTACCGTCCATGTCTATGCGTTTTTGTATACAATTGAATTGAACATCTCTCCTGATCAAAATACTTGTACCTCTAGAATAGGTGGAATGGGTTGCATGAAACTGGGTTACATATAATCGTGGGTTGAGGCTGGGGGTAGGGTCCGCCGAGAAGTGAGTCTCCTGTAGGCAGACCACCCCCGCACCCAACGACTTGAGATGCCTGAGGACCGCCATCCGTTTAATTGGACTACCTAGCCCTCTGACATTCCAAGTCACGATCGTTAGCTTAGCCATCCCCATGTCACTTTAGAAACTTTAGGCAGTCTAATAAGACCTCTAGTAGCACCCACAAGTTGTGTACCGGTATGATACCAATTGTATAATAGAAAAAACATATCAAACTTAATTTCCCTCTTCTTGGGACAGTTAGGCATCTGTGGGCATGAAATCAGAATACAAAACAGCAAGAAAAAATATTTCAATATGTTAGGGTATAGGCACAGAAAAAAATAGCTTTCTAGCTCAAAATATACTGCTCTGTATGGCGTAACTCTAAAGGGTGATAGTGCACCCAACTGTAACAGTTGCATTGTTAGCTTTTCCTCCACACAACAGGTGTGGGGGGGGTAAAAGCCTTGAAAACTCCCGGTTAACCAGCAGGTCAGTTCTTGCAGGTGTTTTACAGAAGCGGCAGGCACGTATCCTTCCTTGCTTGCAATTCAAAAAAAATGAAAAATAAAGAAGGGTGAGGGGAAGGGGAAAAAAGCAGGAAGAGTAAGTTGAGATGAACAGGACTCCTCATCCGCCTAAGCAACGGATATGGGTGTAGGAACTGTCCACATTTACCAGCAGGCTCAGGTCTTGAGGCCCGCATTCGGCTCAGGCGCCCTCTCCAAAAAAAAGGGGGGGGGGGGGGAGAGAGAAAGATGGGGGAGGGGGGGACAGCATGCTGGATCCCATCAGTCCAACATCAACACAAGACATATCGCTTAGGGGGGAACATCTCTTTGCGGTCTAGCTGCTTTAAGGGCTCTATCTTCTCTATCCAGCCACTGAGCCGCCATATCCGGCCGGTCAAAAAAACGGGTTTCTCCAAGTGCGACTACTCGCAGGCGGGCAGGATACAGCATGGCGTAGGGCAAGTTTAGATCCCTTAATCTTCGCTTGACATCCATGAACTTTGCTCGCTGTTTCTGGAGTTCAGCCGAGAAATCCGGGAATAGGGATATCTTGGAGTTTTCTATAGCTAGTTTGCCTCCCATGGTTCTGGCCTTGGCAAGGATGGCATCTCTATCTTTGTAGTTGAGAAGTTTAAAGAGAAAAGCGCGAGGATGATTGCCAGGTGGTAGTGGGCGAGATGGGACTCTATGCGCTCTCTCAACTGCAAATAATGGAGAGAAAGCGTCTTTTCCGAATGTGTTGAGAAGCCATTGCTCGATGAAGGTGACCGGGTCTTTACCCTCTATTCTTTCTGGGAATCCCAGTGCGCGTACATTATTGCGGCGCATGCGGTTCTCTAAATCATCCAAACGTGCCGCGTGCTGGTCTACTACATGACAGTTATACTTTAAGTCCCTCTGCATGGGTACAAGATCATCTTCCATCACACTGACCCTGCTCTCTATTGCAGCTGTGCGCTCTCTCAGTTTTTGCATGTCCTGTCTCACATATGATATCTCAGCTTTGACTCCTTTAACTTCATCCGTCAAATGTGATATGGATTTGTTGCATACAGTCACTGCTGAGAGAATGTCTCTGAGAGTGGGTTCAGTATTATCCACTGGCATGCTTGGTGTCTGGGTGTCCTGACATGTGTGTGATACTGTACTCACTGCGGTCCAATCTGTAGGGGATCCAGTGCCATCCTCCAGTGGTATAGTGTTGTCTAACTGCAGCTGGCCTCCCTCTTCTTCACTGAGGTCGGATGCGGGCGAGGATGGCTCTTTGGAAGACTTGTTGCCAAACAGGAGTCTCTGAGCGGCCTCCTTGTATTTCTCCTTCTGTGATCTCTGTGGCAGAGCGCCATCTTGGGCCTGAGTCACAGGCGGGCCGGTGCCTTCTTTTCCCCGTTTTGGCATGCTAAACAGCCGCGGATCAAACGCCGATATGGACCGGGTTAGTCACCCGTAGTGTGCGGTTCCAATCGGGGGTGTTATCGGGTCGGATGAGTGATCCGCAGGATCAATTACAGGATTCTCGGCGGAGCAGAGGAGAAGTGCGTCCTGCTACATGCGCTGCCTGGCCACGCCCCCCATAAATTATATCTTTAATTATTTGAGACCCTAGCTCATTTGCCAGTACAAGATCTATTCTTGAAAGTGTAGAATAAGAGCCCGAGTAGCATGAGAATTGTAATGTCACCGGGTTCCGTATTCTCCAAAGATCCAACAAACCAGCTTCACAAAGGAAATGACTCATACGGTTTCCCTGTAACCCCTGTCCCTGATTACCTGGAGGGAACCTATCTATTTTTTTATTTATGACCACATTGAAGTCCCCGACCACAATAATTGGTATGCTAGTCTTGTCCATGATAAACTCCAATAGGCAGTACAAAACATCTAATTTGAAGGGAGGTGGGATATAAACGTTTGCTAATACATATTCCTGATTTTCTATTACACAGTGCAAGAAGATATACAGGCCCTCAACATCTATTTTGCACTGTCTGCAGGTGAAAGCCACCCCTCTCCCAATTAACACTGACACCCCCCTAGAATAGGTAGTGTGCATGGAGTGAAATTGGCACTGAAATCTCTTGTTCCTTACTTGGGATTTAGTGTCTTGATTCAAGTGTGTCTCCTGCAGACAGGCAATTCTTATTTTAAAAATATCCAACATATCAAATACAGCTGCTCTTTTGGCAGGGGTACCCAACCCGCGGACATTCCATGAACCAATATTTAATACCATTGGTTTTTTAGGTAACATCCATCAAAAAGAAACAGAAAGTAGCAACAAGAATTCAAACCTAATAATGTCAAGGAGAGATACCCAATTAGCCATAGGGATTCTATAAATATTAACCCAGTAGTATATTTCTTACTCTTACCCTTTGTGTCAACAATTACCTTCCCCATGATTGCAAAACAAACCCATATTTTCACGCTGTAAACATTCATATTCTATCTGTATTTCTTTTTAGTGCCCAATGTGTTATCCTATATATTATCCTATCTTCCAGTGTACTATGTGTATTTAGTTTTACCAGTGCCCAATGTATATTCCAGTGTACAATATATCTTCTTGTGAATCTGTGTACTATAAATTCCCTTATTAGGTATATTCCTACTCTTATACCCATTACCCTCCCCCTCCCACCCCAACCCCCATCCGCCCAAAAACCCTCCCTCAATGACCTCCCTCCCCCCACCCATTCTAGGTTACCCCTAAGGGCTTTTTTAATGACCGTCATACACCTCCATACCTTAACCAAACACACTCCTCCCTTCCCCCTATTTCCCCTCCCCCCTCCCCACCCCTCCCTCCCTACATCCGAGTATAGTCTTAGTTTTAACCTTCCCCATTCTAAACCTGATTCCATTTACCCGTGTAAATCCCCACCCCACTCCATGAAATCAATATCAGTATTGTTATTCTACATTTGTGCCCCACCTCAGTGTATCATCTTCAACAGATTCCCCATTATTTCAATGGCAGTTGATCTCTCTTCTCCTCCATCCATGCTAACGCACCAGCAGGAGAGTCAAAAAACTGACTCCCTCCGAGTGCGTTTATCCGAAGCCTGGCAGGATAAAGGAGGGCATACTTAATATTAAATTTCTGAAGGCTGCGTCTAACTCCTACAAACTCAGCTCTACGCTTCTGTAGGTCAGGAGAGTAATCGGGATACAGTGATATCCTAGCGCCATTATAGGAGATATTCGATTGAGAACTGCTGTCAAAACGTCTCCCTTCCAAAGGTTTCAATCAGCCATCTTTCCAAAAAAGCCATCGGATCTGAACCTTCGCTCCCCTCAGGTAGCCCCACCACCCTCACATTGTCCCTACGGAGCCTGTTTTCCATTTCATCAAATTTTTCCGTAAGCTTGATTATCTTCTCTTTCCAAGCTTTAGCTTCTTGTTTCATAGGGTGCAAGTCGTCTTCTATCTGACTTATTCTCCTTTCTGCTTCTGTTACTCTTTCAGCTGTTTTCTTGAGTTCGTGCCGCACCAGGGTTAGCTCCTCTTTAATATCCTTCATTTGGCCACCCAGTTCACCCAAAGACTGTTTACATGAGTTAATTGCCAAAAGGATATCTTTCAGCGATGGTTCTTCCTCTGCTGAGGGTGTCAGATTGGCAGAAGCTTCTGGTTCTTTTCCGGCCACTCCTGTTCCTTTACTAGTAATGTTCTTTGTTCCAGTGGCACTTGTGGGTATGCTCTGATGGCTCTGGCTCCTTCTGTCCAATGCTGATTTGGTTTGAGCCTGCTGCCCCCCTTTATTTGGTGTATGGCCTGCTGCATGGACCATTCTCTCCAACTTGGCGGTTGCTGCGACTGCTGCTGCCGTTACCCCCACCACTGCGGACTGCGCCCCCTTTTCCTTATCTTTCTCCTTGTCTTTAGCCGAGCGCAATGATTGGGTTCCCACATACTCCTGGCTGGCATGCTCATCCCCTTTCTTCCTTACTGACATGGTACTTTACCAGTTATTATCAACTGTTAATGTAGCAAAGAGGTTAACGAGGAAACTTTATTAAGGACAAAAAAAAAAAGACACACAGGGCGATTAACCACTTTCCTTAGCTCATGAGGTATTAAGTGTTTCTCAATCAGCATACCCGCCGTTTAAGACTTATTTATGGCAAGTCAGTAGCATCAGGGATTACACTCACACTGAAAAGGAACCACTTCTCAAGTTTCCTCATAAATTCACAGTCTCTAGAGGGTTCTAATCCCTTGATTAGGCTCCCATCCGCTTCTACTTACAGTAAAGGAAAAAAGGTAAAAAAAAAAAATAAAAATTGTAGAAAACAGTACCTCCGTTCTGTTGGTTTAAGCAGATTGGTTCTTTTCCCTTCTATCAGTGCTCAGAAGTCCGTAGCGTTCCCCTGCTTCACCTCAGGATAGCTCAGATTACCTCCGTCCCTCCGTCCCCCCGAGCGCACACACGGGAGCCTCCACTGCTGACACCTAGGCTTGGTTTCTACAGCAACCGTCCCTCCTCCCCTTCGTGTTCTCGTAGGATTACACAGTGATTAGCAGACCCGAACACCTCAGTGGTCTTGGTGGCATCCGATATTTTGACAGTTTCTCCCGGGAGACGTTCAGGGGGGGCAGTGGGGGAAGAAGAGGCAGGCAGGCAGTGAGCATAAAGGAATCCGTTCCTACCAAGGTACATTACTCCCGGGGCACCGCATACATGGAGCGTACATGGAGCGAGGTGATCACACGCTCTCACTCCTCACAGACTCTCTCCTCCATCTGCTTCCGGTCCCGCCCACATATGGATAACTTAATTAAGTTTAAAAAAGTGCTGAACACAGCGGTACTCTTGCGAACGCACGTGTGCCATGGGGAACAGGTAGGAAACAGTCAGACACAAGCAAAAAAGGTACACTTTGCAAACACCCACAGCTAGCCCAAAACTCCCCCGTGTGGTCACCACACATAGGTGTCCAGCCTCTAGCTAGCTTGACTGATTGTTACAATCACTGGGACACCCCACAATAATAGTAAAGGGGTTTTGTTTACCCGTCTAGGCGCAGGGCAGCTTAGAAACAAAGAGCCCAAACTTCACCCATCACAGCGGGTTCCTATCACTTGAGGACCTTCAAGGACTGGGTACCCTTTTCATGTTTAGGGTCCACTCCCTTGAACCTGTACAGCACCCTGCAGGAATGTCTTAGCGCTGTGGTGTCCAGGATTCCACTTCACAGGGTCCAGTGCCCGGAGGCCGGATTACAGGCAAAACCTTGCAGGATCTTGAGTCTTCTTTGCGAGGCTCAGGTACCATTTATCTAAGCATATAAAGCCTGTGTTAAATGGATCCGATCGGTCAATCCCTTGATTCGTTTAAGAACCGTTTGTGAGACTAGAGACCTGGAGTTCAGAGAGCTCAAACAAACCGTGCCAGCCACCTTGCAGACACTGGTAAAAAACTGATGTGCTTCCTGTGTGGGAGGGGTTATATAGGGATCACTTCCTGTCTGAAGCCCTTTTGTCTACCAGTATCCATTTACCTGGGGATAGAGTATAACCCAGTATGTAATGAATATTAAAGAGAGAGTATCACCGCTCCAGGTGGGTCAGATCAAAGTAATAGGCATCTCTTTCAGTCTAGAAGTCCAGGTGCTGGCAATGCAGTTAGACATCAAAGAAATCCTGGACAGCCGCACTTCAAAAATACTTGCTTTTATTCAATAAAGTGTCACCCAAAATACAGGTCACAGCAGAGTGGAATAATACTTACGCGTTTCGCGCTACACAGAGTGCTTAGTCATAGTCTGTTCTTATGGCTTAAGAACTGGTCAGTGGAGCTTCCTTTTAAAAAGTTATTGGCAGGTTTCCCTTTTCATGGGGAATGTTTATTTGGTGATCATATGGACAAATATATCCATAAGATCTCCGGAGGGAAGAGTTCTCTACTTCCTGTGAAGAAAATCACCAGACGTCCCTCGTTTAAAACCTCAGGGACTGCTTCCTCCAATGTCTCAGCATCAAGGTGGCTCTGCCGCCAACAGGGCGCTAGGGCCAGGGGCAAGCCGCAGGGCCAGGGCCAGTAGAAGCCCTGGGTCCAAGATTCTAAACCCAGCCCAAGCCCCCTTTTGAAGGGATGCCCTCACTCCATCGAGTGGGGGGGAAGGCTGCTGCACTTTGCGGATATTTGGAGAACAATAATTCAGGACAAGTGGGTCACCCCAATTATATCTCGCGGTTACAAGCTAGAGTTGCGGGGGGGTTCCCCCTCAGAGGATTCAGTGTTCCATCAGATCCTCCAAAAAGAAACTTATTGCTTCAGGCACTACATCATCTAGTGCATCAAGGAGTGATTTAGAGGTTTCTGGTATCTGAAAGGGGCACAGGGTTTTACTCAAACCTCTTTACGGTTCAGGAACCAAACGGGGACACAAGGCCCATTTTGGACCTGAGATCCCTGAAGTATCTACTGATATAGTCCTTTCAGATGGAGTCTGTCCGCTCAGTAGTAGCCTCACTCCAGAGGAGAGACTTTCTAGCCTCCATCGATATAAAAGATGCGTATTTACACATACCTATCTTTCAGCCTCATCAGAGGTTCCTACATTTTGCAGTAGAGGAACATCATTTTCAGTGTGTGGCTCTGCCCTTCGGGCTGGCTACAGCTCCGCGGGTGTTCAAAAAGTTTCTAGCATCAGTACTGGGTCTTGAAAGGGCCCAAGGGATCCTGGTGCTTGGGTATCTGGACAACCTCCTACTCAGAGATCACTCATTACAGGCTCTAGAACAGAGCATAATATGCACAGTGCGGTATTTGAAAAGCTTAGGGTGGATCATAAATACCGAAAAGTCAGCCTTGAAACCAGCTCAAAGTCTAAAGTATTTAGGTCTGATCCTAGGTTCAAGCAAGAATATTCTTCCCACCTGTAAGGATCTGTGCCCTGAAGGTTCATGTCAGGAAATGTTCCATCCGCTGGTAATATCTGTCATTTGGCATGCAGTACTGAGGTCCACCAGCAGGTGTCTCCTGGCAGTTTGGAACTGTCAGGAGAGCTTTTCCCTGCTGATGTTATGTCATCTTTGGGCCGCAGTACTGGCGTCCACCAGCGGATGGATCCTGGCAGTGTGGAGCAGACAGTACCTCCTACAATCAGGTGTCACTTGAGGCCAATCACAGGCCTATAAATACCCGGCAAGCAATCACATGCTTGCCTTGGTATCTTTCTTCCTTGCTCCCTGACCTGGAACCTGTATCTGGAACCTGAACCTGAACCTGAACTTGAACCTGAACCTGAACCTGCTCCTGCTCCTGAGCCTGTATCCGATCCCATCCTGATCCTGTCCCTCCTGTGTTCCTATTCCCTTGTAGCCATATCCCATCCATTATCTCCCTCTCCTAACCTGCCCTTGTTTAGTTGCTGATCCCCCTGTGTTTGACCCTGGCCTGGCTTACGTGTTTGATTTCGGTACTTCCCTTTGGCTGTATATATTATCTGTTGTCTGTGGGTTTCTGTTGGTTGGTTGAGCACTATTTGTAATTGGGGTGTTGTTATTTATATCACTTATCTTAAATAAACATTATTCTATTTCACTTTACATGCGGTTGGGTTTCCTCTTTGCAGTCCACAAAATCTGGTCACACCTGTTCATGACAGTATACCAAGGCCATCTCTGACCAGAAGTGGCTGCACAGGGGAACCATCTCGGTTCCATTTCACATTGCTGGGATGAATTCAGATATAATTGTTTATTATGCTCGGCTGGCAACAGAGAGTTCTGAATATCTCCGCCAGACATTGGAAGGGTGGTCCAGTGATCAGCTGCTGGAGTTTAGCTCACTCTGTGGTCGATCAGGGCAGTATACGGTTTGAGGATGTTCAGCCTTTGAGTGGAATGTGTACAGAGCTGGCTCTGCCTTGTATCCCAAAGGGCCATGATGACTTTTCTCCCCCCTTCAGCATTAACCAGGTTGCGTCCTTAGTATGGCTGTTGGAGGATGACTCTGCATCCTTTTTTGGGCATTATACGGTTTGTCCCAAACAGTTGCTGAAAGATTGTATAGATGAAGTGCAGTCCCTGGTCAGACAGAGGATATGTGAGCCCACTTTTGTGCTACCTGTACTTCAGGCATGGTCAGACCTGTTATGCCCAGCTTCTGTCAGCTCTCCACAACCCAGACCTGCTAATAAACACCTGCCTGTTTAGATGTCCTTTCTCCCATCACCCCTGGCAACCTCAGCTACAGTCCAATATACCCCTGCTCCCCACCAAGTATCAATACCCTGTTTCTACTCCCTGCACTTATCCTGCCTTTAACCCACCTGTCTCTTCTCTAATACTTGCAACTTCCCCACAAGAACTTCCTCTGGCCGCTGTTCCCCCTTCCTTGCCATATCCCAGCCCTTCGTTTCAGTATGCCTCACCTCCTGTCTACAGTCATACAGCCACCTACAGATCTCCAGCAGTTAAGCCAAAGAAGAAACGGAAGTTCTTCCCCACTCACACGATCCTGCCAGTAACCTAACTTGCTTCCACACCAACCAACCTGTTCCAGCCTGTGTTCATGCCAGTTGAACTTGATGACCCACCTAAACCTGCCAACCTGGTGCCTGCCATCCAGTCTGATGTGCCTGCCTCCCAGTCTGATGTCCTGATGTCTACCTTCCAGCCGGATGTCTTGGTGCCTGCCTTCCAGCTTGATGTCTCTGCCTTCCAGTCTGATGTGCCCACCTTCCAGTCTGATGTGCCCGCTTCTCAGTCTGATGTCTTGATGCCTGCCTTCCAGCCGGTTGTCTCGGCGCCTGCCTCCCAGATTGATGTCTTTGCCTCCCAGTCTGATGTGCCCGCTGTCCAGTCTGACGTGCCCGCTGTCCAGTCTGTCCTGATGCCTGCCTTTCAGCCCGAAGTCTCGGTGCCTGCTTTCCAGTCTGATGTGCCTGCTATCCAGTCTGATGTGCCTGCCTCCCAGTCTGATGTCCTGATGCCTACCTTCCTGCCTGATGTCTCGGTGTCTGCCTTCCAGCCAGATGTCTCGATGCCTGCCTTCCAGCCGGATGTCTCGGTGCCTGCCTTCCAGCTTGATGTCTCTGCCTTCCAGTCTGATGTGCCTGCTATCCAGTCTAATGTGCCTGCCTCTGTCTGATGTCTTGATGCCTGCCTTCCAGCTTGATGTCCCTGCCTTCCAGTCTGATGTGCCCGCCTTCCAGTCTGATGTACCCGCTTTTCAGTCTAATGTGCCTGCTTTCCAGTCTGATGTCCTGATGCCTGCCTTCCAGCCTGAAGTCTCGGTGCCCGCTTTTCAGTCTGATGTGCCCACTTCCCAGTCTGATGTCTTCATGCCTGCCTTCCAGCCTGATGTCTCGAAGCTTGCCTTTCAGCCTGATGTCTCAGTGTCTGCATTTCCACCTGATGTCTTGATGCCTGCCTTCTAGCCTGATGTGCCTGCCTTCCAGTCTGATGTGCCAGCTTCCCAGTCTGATGTGCCAGCTTCCCAGTCTGTTGTCTCAGTGTCTGCCTTACTGCCTGATGTCTCGAAGCTTGCCTTCCATCCTGATGTCTCGATGCCTGCCTTCCAGCCTGATGTGCCAGCTTCCCAGCCTGATGTGCCAGCTTCCCAGCCTGATGTACCAGCTTTCCAGTCTGATGTGTCAGCTTCCCAGCCTGATGTACCAGCTTCCCAGCCTGATGTACCAGCTTCCCAGTCTGATGTGCCTGCTGCCCATCTTGAAGTGCCCGTGCCTGCTGCCCATCCTGAAGTGCCCATGCCTGCTGCCCATCCTGAAGTGCCCGTGCCTGCTGCCCAGCCTGATGTGCCTGCTGCCCAGCCTGAAGTGCCCATGCCTGCTGCCCAGCCTGAAGTGCCCATGCCTGCTGCCCAGCCTGATGTGCCTGCTGCCCATCCTGAAGTGCCCGTGCCTGCTGCCCATCCTGAAGTGCCCGTGCCTGCTGCCCATCCTGAAGTGCCCGTGCCTGCTGCCCAGCCTGATGTGCCTGCTGCCCAGCTCGAAGTGCCCGTGCCTGCTGCCCAGCCTGAAGTGCCCATGCCTGCTGCCCAGCCTGATGTGCCTGCTGCCCAGCTTGAAGTGCCCGTGCCCCCTGCCCAGCTTGGTGTGTTCCTGTCTGCTGCCCAGCTTGGTCTGTTCCTATCTGCTGCCCAGCTTGGTGTGTTCCTGTCTGCTGCCCAGCTTGGTGTGTTCCTGTCTGCTGCCCAGCTCAATGACCCGGATGTGCCAGCTATCTGCCCAGATGTGCCTGACGACCAGCCTGAAATACTTTCTGCTTGATGCCATAGACTATGGACAATTACAACCAGTTGGAGGGTCCGGAGGCCACTCCTTTGAGGGGGGTACTGTCAGGAAATGTTCCATCCACTGGTAATATCTGTCATTTGGCATGCAGTACTGAGGTCCACCAGCAGGTGTCTCCTGGCAGTTTGGAACTGTCAGGAGAGCTTTTACTTGCTGATGTTATGTCATCTTTGGGCCGCAGTACTGGCGTCCACCAGCGGATGGATCCTGGCAGTGTGGAGCAGACAGTACCTCCTACAATCAGGTGTCACTTGAGGCCAATCACAGGCCTATAAATACCCGGCAAGCAATCACATGCTTGCCTTGGTATCTTTCTTCCTTGCTCCCTGACCTGGAACCTGTATCTGGAACCTGAACCTGAACCTGCTCCTGCTCCTGAGCCTGTATCCGATCCCATCTTGATCCTGTCCCTCCTGTGTTCCTATTCACTTGTAGCCATATCCCATCCATTATCTCCCTCTCCTAACCTGCCCTTGTTCAGTTGCTGATCCCCCTGTGTTTGACCCTGGCCTGGCTAACGTGTTTGATTTCGGTAATTCCCTTTGGCTGTATATATTATCTGTTGTCTGTGGGTTTCTGTTGGTTGGTTGAGCACTATTTGTATTTGGGGTGTTGTTATTTATATCACTTATCTTAAATAAACATTATTCTATTTCACTTTACATGCGGTTGGGTTTCCTCTTTGCAGTCCACACAATCTGGTCCCCCTGTTCATGACAGTTCAGGTGCATCAGATAAGGGGCACCAGACAACCCTCCATTCGGCTCTGTATGAGTCTTCTAGGGAGGATGGTATCCTCCTTCGAGGCAGTGCCCTATGCCTAGTTCCATTCCAGGCCTTTACAACAAGACATCTTGTTGGCCTGGATCAGAAGTGGAAAAGCCCTGGATTATCCAATGTGCTTATCTCCTCGAGCACGTTTAAGCCTAAACTGGTAATTGCCAGATCCCTCTCCTTCCACATTTGTTGCGCAGGATTCGGAAAGAGGGAGTTCCAGTCATTCTGGTGGCACCAGCCTGGCCCAGAAGGCAATGGTTCCCGGAGATTGTGAGACTGACAATAGACGGTCCATGGACGTTTAAACGTCGCCCCGATCTACTGTCTCAAGGTCCTATATTCCACCCTGATTTACAGTCTCTAAATTTGACGGCATGGCTATTGAAGCCAGGGTGTTAAAGGACTATGGCATCTCGGGATAAGTAGTGTCTACCCTAGTGAATGCTAGAAAAGCTGTCACTAGAAAAATTTAACATAACGTCTAGAAGACTTATACTGCTTGGTGTGAAGCCAGAAAATGGCATCCTCAGAAATACGTGATTGAGAGAATTCTCTCTTTTCTACAGTCAGCTGTGGAAATCAAATTTTGGCTTTGAGTACAATCAGAGGTCAAGTTTCGGCCATATTTTGCCCTAACGTTCGGATCAGTGAATGGGAGGCCTTTAGCCTGAAATTCGATTGCATTACCAATTATCCACAATTCTTTCTATGGGTTTGTAAACTTCTGTGTAGTTTCCTGTGCACTCCATTGTTTTATATTTCCTGTTGCTGGCTTATTATGTTTTCTACATCAGTGTGGAACCATCTATTCTGAGACAGTAAGTAAAACCACCCGAACTTCCAACACGCCAGTCTGTTAAAAGAGAAGTACTGTATGTGTTTTTTTTTTTTTTTTTAATCATACTTACCTAGGTGGATGCAGCATTGGTCTGAGACAGTGGCGGCCGGTGCTCAAAATTTTTGGGGGGCACAAACAAACCGAAAAATCCTGAAAAATCCTCATAAAAAAACATCAATTGCAGCCTCAGGGTGCCCATCAAATGCAGCCACTGTGCCATCAATTGCAGCCACTGTGCCCATCAAATGCAGCCACTGTGTCATCAATAGCAGCCACTGTACCCATCAAATGCAGCCACTGTGCCATCAATTGCAGAAACTGTGCCCATCAAATGTAGCCACTGTGCCCATCAAATGCAGCCACTGTGCCTATCAATTGTAACCACTGTGCCCCATCAAATGCAGCCACTGTGCCCATCAAATGCTCCACTGTGCCCATCAAATGCTGCCACTGTGCCATGAAATGCTGCCACTGTGCCCATCAATTGCAGCCACTGTGCCCATCAATTGCAGCCACTGTGCCCCATCAAATGCTGCCACTGTGCCCATCAAATGCAGCCACTGTGCCCCATCAAATGTATACAATATTTTGTTGCCCTAGGGGAAAAAACAGCTGTGGATTGGGGTAAGCAATACACAAAGGGATATTAAGTAATAAAGAAAAATTAATAAACAATAGCTTGTATGAGACAATGATTGTATAACGGTTATATATAAAAATTGAAATACAGTCAATATTGATAAAAAATGATAAAAAGAGTCCGGGGATGATGGTGGGTTGATGAACAATAGTCCAGGCATAAAATGGGGAGAAAATGGATAAGTGGGGAGGGGAAAATTGGGGGGGGGGAGAAGCAGAGTATAGGTCTATGACCTCAGGGGAGAGATACTGACACACATACAAGTACAGGAGGCAGCATGCTTGAAGGGCAGAATTCACCTTTGGAGGGAGATAAAAAAGAAGGGAAGCAGCGCCAACCTAAGTGCAGTATTGAAGCATAAACAGTTTTTTACAGGTTAAAATGCACTCACTCAGAGTAAGGTAGATAAAGGCACATCAGGTAAAAAATCTGTCCGAGTAGGCTGTGTGGTGGGCAGCAGGGCTCCACAGGGGCGATCCTATGTGCTGGAGTGTGTAATACTCGTCTCTTGTCCCGTCTGGCAGCGTCGGTGGTAACCAGTGTCGCAGGCTGGGTTGAGACAGGCACAGCGTGGATCGTCTGTTTAGTTGTATTTTCTGGGTTCAGTGACGCTGGGGGCATGCACGCGTTCGGAGCATGAGTGCTCCTTCATCAGGCATCTGATGCCTGATGAAGGAGCACGCATGCTCCGAACGCGTCTGATGCCTGATGAAGGAGCACGCATGCTCCGAACGCGTGCACGCCCCCAGCGTCACTGAACCTGGGAAATACAACAACTAAACAGACGATCCACGCTGTGCCTGTCTCAACCCAGCCTGTGACACTGGTTACCACCGGCGCCGTCAGATGGGACAAGAGACGAGTATTACACACTCCAGCACATAGGATCGCCCCCCTGTGGAGCCCTGCTGCCCACCACACAGCCTACCCGGATGGATTTTTTACCTGATGTGCCTGTATCTACCTTACTCTGAGTGAGTGCATTTTAACCTGTAATAAAATGTTTATGTTTCAATACTGCACTTAGGTTGGCGCTGCTTCTCTTCTTTTTTGTGCCCCATCAAATGCCTGCACTGTGGTCATCAAAAGTTGCCACTGTGACCCTCCCACCCGCTCGCCGTCTGACCGACACTTATCTTGGTGGCGGGTCAGGCAGCGGGTGACGGCAAAATGTAAACAAAAAAGATTAACTCCTGTGACCGTGGGGGGCGTTGTTTATATGGGTATGTAGTGCTGTTATGATGGCCAAACTGGAGAAAGTGATCATGTATGTCCCACTGCCTGGACTGACCCGGGGAGGACTGAAGAGGACAGTGTGGGAGGAATGGATGGAAGGTGCGTGATCAGCACTGGCATCACATCATACAGTTTATTCATAAGCAATAAAATACATACATGTAAGGAATATAAACATACTATGTTTTGTGAAGGGGGGGTTACAAAATGTACATTCGTAGTGTTAAAAGTGGGACATGCCCAGACAGGGGCAAGTGCTAAAAGAATGGCTGACGCGTTTCGAGGATAACCTCTTCTCCTTAGCTCCATGTAGGCCCACATCAGAGCGCTGTTGCTTTGCTTTCTCCTATACTCAGGGGGTGACGGAAGCAAGCTGTGGGACCTTGCAGCGAGTCAGACAGCAGTGAGCTGTGTCCTCCATGCATCTCCTCCCCTCCTCCTGATAGGTGTCCAATTGCAGCACCTGTCCTTTCAGCCAACCAGGTGACGGGTAACAGACCCACTCTTCCTGATTGGCGGAGAGGCAGTTCAGTGTTAGAAAAGTAAATATTTATTTGCTTTTCTAACACACCTGGATGGACTCTGAGCTCAATGCTTTGCACTCTGAGTCCACCTTTTTTGAAGGCTATTAGAGCCTATGGCTCTAATCAGGTGCTTTAAAAATACACCCCCATGTAATTCAGGTGCTCGCCATCCAAAAAGGGGCCGGAAGCCTGAATAGAGGGTGGCGACGGTGGCCATGGATAGATTCATGTTATGCATGAATCTATGCATTATTCATAGAGACGGTGGCTGGAGAGAGGGGGAGGTGCTCGTGTGCTCTTAATGGATGGGCCGCCCCTGGTCTGAGAGATGAAACACCACTTATCGCCCAGTTCTCAGCCTTCACTGAGCAGAGAGCTATCAACTGTCAGTCACCGGCTCTCTGCTCTGCCCCCCCAGCATTCACTGGAGCGTCAGCCTGTGGAGGAGGCAGGAGCATCCGGCTCAGGCTCTCAGTGACTCGATGAGAGGCTGAGCCAGCTGCCAGTCTAGGCATCTTGGTGGATCCCAACTGTACAGTTGGACTCTTTCCCCAGCCTGAATGATGGGTCACAGGGGTGCAGAATGGACTGAACTCTTGTGAGCCACAGAAGAAGTACAACCAAACTTTTCTTTTCTATAATAATCATTTATTTGGATATAGAGTAGATAAATCCCATGACAAATACATGTAATGTGGGCAGTGGGGGCTTTGTGGGCATATGTAGGTGGGGCTTTGTGTGGGTGTGACTTGATTGTGGGTGGCATAAGAAAAGAGAAGAGGGTTCAACAAGGACCCCCTGAGCGGATGTTAGAGGCACAACAAACCTGAGAAAGCATAATCAAAATAACAATATAATCAATTTTATTCAATATAAATACATACAATACAAAGACATTGACAAAAGATAGTAAAAAATCATCTATACAAAAAAAATATAGATGAGGTGGATGATCATCAACTGTTTCCATTTACAACCAATCTCGGGGTTCAGTTCCAATGAGGAAGGGCCAATAAATAGCCAATAATAAATAGTAGCACTGCAGCAACCATGGGGGGGCACCAAAGAGCCCGTAAACCGTGTCTGCTCAATGGTCCATGTGGAACCGTGCAAATGCACTGGGGGAGCTTAAGGTAGAATTGGATGTAGATCCCCAGGAGGATACAGAGATGTTCCTATGCTTTCTCAGGTTTGTTGTGCCTCTAAAGTCCGCTCAGGGGGTCCTTGTTGAACCCCCTTATCTTTTCTTATGACATACAATTTATACGGATGTGGCCATAGGAGTGTCCCTTTTTCTATACTTTTTTGAGTGTGGGTGGGACACATGGGTGGGGACACAGGGAGCCCCATGATCTCTTATTGCCTGGGGGCCGCATGAGTTATCAGTCTGCCCCTGCACCCAAGATTTTTTTCCAGCAGTTTTGTGTGTCATCCAGGGGAGATTAGGCCAGGGGGCAGGGGGACAACTGCTCTTCAGGCCACTCTGCGGCCTTTAAAAAGGCCGCCCTGCTGCCCTGAACACGCATACTCATAGTTGCTGGGCTGGGCTCACTATGGTTACTTGCAGCAACTGCATTGCTCCTCCTGCTTGTTATGCTGAGTACACCTTCCGTAATGGCTTACCTCATACCCCAAGTGTGCTTTACTGACCCTAGTTTATTCACAGGCTCGGAACCATCATGCACCCCTTTAAATTACTTCAGGCCAGGCTTAAGACAGTTGATGCAACTTTTACTTAAACACTTTGATAATACAATCCAACTTGAACAAATACATTAGAGTGTCCCCTAACTAAGTCTATTAGGCTGCCTAGGCATACCTCCATAAGCAGGGCTGACCCTACCATGGGTCCTGCTGGGTCCATTGGACCCAGGCGGAACTTTAAGAGGGGCGGCAAATTGACGCCCAAGATTTTTTCCCCAGCAGTTTTGTTTGTCATCCAGGGGCGGACTGGGCGGGGGGGCAGGGTTGCCCTGTAAAAAGGCCACCCTGCTGCTCTCAACATGCATACTCATAGTTGCTGGGCGCGAGGGTGCTCACACACAGTCTGACACCGGCTGTTAAACACCCGAGCACACATGACGAACTCAGGTGTGTGTGCTGCCAGGGGTGGGGTACCCACAGGAGACAGAAAGCAATGAAAGATCCCTTCCCCACCTCCACCAGCAGCCAATGTTCGGGTGCAGCTAGCCAGGCTTGCATTTCTTTTGGGTGGAACTGGAGGAGGAGGTGTGGCCGGCTTCGCGCCCGGCCCCCTTCTTCTGCTCCGGTGCATGCGTGAGGCTAGGCACTGAAGACTGTGGGAGCACTGGAAAAGAGCAACAGAGAGGTAATATAAGTTAGTTCTGTGTGGCAGGACACAAAGGGTGCCCATCTTTTTTTCTAGTAGTGGCTGCTGATCTGCTGGATGGCCAAATGTTGCATAACCTGTCATTATTATTATTATACAGGATTTATACAATGCAAACAGTTTGCAAAGCGCTTTACAACATTGGGGGAAGACAGTACAGTTACAATACAAATCAATGTCATGCTCAAATATCACTATACAGCCCTAGCTTGCAATTATACTACTGTAGCCTGCCTAGGGTTGCCACCTATTCTTCAAGCCAAACCCGAACACATTAGCAGCGCACGGCAATTTATTATTTTTTTTTCATTGTACCTCTGTACAATGCAAGGCAATTTTTATGTAGTATACACTATACATATATTTTGTGATTAAATAACATTTCTAATCATATAGAGTTAATCACAAGAGTCCCCCTTTACATCAGAGTCAACAAAGTTGACACTCTTGGCTTACAATTGCAGTGAGCAACCCTGCTGGGTAGCCACAGTCTGGGCCAGGGGCGGACTGATAACTCATGGGGCCTCCAGGCGATTGAAGATCATGGGTCCCCCAGGTTTAAAGATGGCTACCATGGGAGCTATCATGGGAGCCAACATTAATGTGGCAGGCCGAAGCTTAGAGGCACTGAGATCTGTGACATTCAGAGTGGCAGAAGGAGTGTGGTGGGTATGATGGGGGCAGTATGTACAGGAGGGGAGTGTAAAGGTTATGATGGGGGCAGTATGTACAGGAGAGGAGTGTAGAGGGGATGATGGGGAAAGCCCCCCAGTGCCCCCGTTTTACTTACCTGAACCCTATTCTTCTCACGCCGGGGATGAGCACGCCAGCTCTAGCCGGTGTCTTGTGTCCTGATTGGCTAGATTGATAGCAGCGCAGCCATTGGCTCCCACTGCTGTCAATCAAATCCAATGACGCGGGCGCCGGGGGGTGGGGCGAGTCATACTAATTGCTGGACTCGGGAGCGTGCCCGCAAGGTAATCCCCTTTGGGGAAGCGCTTCCCCTAGGTGGTTATCTGCTGCTGGGAGGAGCCGCGAGAGTCGCCGGGGGACCCCAGAAGAGCAGGTTTGGGGCCACTCTGTGCAAAACGAGCTGCACAGTGGAGGTAAGGATGATATGTTTGTTATTTTAAATAAAAAAAAAACGAACCCTTACAATCACTTTAACCCCTCACTGCAACTCCTGCAAAACAAACCCTCCTGAAAGTTTGTCAGCTTTCCACCCTAGGAGACTCCTCAGACAATACAATTCTGCTCACCTCCTCCCTGCTTGTAGTGTGAGCAGCTTCAGCCTGATAGCAGTGAGCTTCTCAGCTCCGCCTCCCGGTTTTCTCAGCACACCGCACTAGTGATTGGGGGGGGTGGGTTAAGTCACAGATAACAGAGATCGTGCAAGAGCCGGGGGGGGAGACAGAAATGAGCTTCAGATTCCCAACACGCACACCAGCACAGTGTATTTATGGAGAAGCAATGACACTGCTGCTGTCTCCACAGTGGCACATATGCTAATATGCTCCCCCTGCCTGAATGGTCTGTCCGGGTTTCAGATGATTCAGAACCCGGATTGTTAGGGTAAATCCCATACAGGTGGCAACCCTAAGCCTGCCCCTATACTACTCTTGCCCGCTCCTATACTACACTAGCCCACCCCTATACTGCCTTAGCCTGCCCCTATACTGCCCTAGCCTGTCCATTTACTACCCTAGCCTGTTCATTTACTACCCTAGCCTGTCCATATACTGCCCTAGCCTTTCCATATACTACCCTAGCCTGTCCATATACAACCCTAGCCTGTCTATGTACTACCCTAGCCTGTCCATATACTACCCTAGCCTTCCCCTTTACTGCCCTAGCCTGCCCCTATACTGCCCTAGCCCGCCCCTATACAGCCCTATCCTAGTGGCATACCATCCATGGGTGCAATGTGTTTACTGCAGATGGGCCCTAAGGGGTAGGGGGGCCCATCGTGCTGACACACACTGCATCCATGGATGCCCTATAGGGCGATAAGATGGGGGAGCGGTAACATGGTGGTATGTCATATAATTTTGCATATAGACAAGGTGCTGTTGCATGTAAATCTGACTGATAAATCTAATTTTAGTTTTAATTATCATGATAGAAAATAATGGATGTGGGGGCCTTTTGGTGGGCGTGATTTTTTTTTCATTCTTGGACCCAGGCAGCACAATGTCTTGGGCAAGCCCTGGTAAGGGGTCATGCAGCCTCATAGGGAAGCCAGAGGAGAATGAAAACTTCTCCTACAAGCTTTAACCAGTGCTCGGCCAGGCACTGATATAAGTCACAAGACTGCTCTGTGTACTGTGGGAGACCAGATATAGTGAATGCAGGGTCCTGGGTTTAGTAACACTTTTCTTTTTTTATTAAAGATACTCTTTATTAGGTGTTTTGAAGTTAAGGTACAAAACAAAGCCTACTGGGCATACCCAGGCTTATAAGGTAAAACAAGAAGACATAAAAACAAAAACAAAGAACAAAACTATCAACTATCCATTTGGCAACCAAGATGTTGCATTTGAAAACAGCTCATTGGTATAGGCTTAATCAAAAAAAGCACCACCAGAGCGCATGCGCAACCGGCCGGAGCAGATGTGTCTCTGAGCCGCTCCGCACACCCCCCCCCCCCACAGATACAGAGAAAATTAGCGGCCCCACACCTTGCCCGCTACATTTAACTCCCCGATCCTCCTAGGGTGAGGACCGGAGGCACAACAAATGCCACACCAGCCACGTGGTAAGCCCCAGAGCTGCCCCCGCTACTCTTCCCAGGCTGCAAGCCGGGAATCCAAGATGGCAACCGGCTATACAACACGAGGGACGCCGGCATCTAGAGGGCAGAAGCCGCCCTCATAGAAGAGGACTGCCATGCCTTCCTTGGCTTCAGGTGAGCACACAAGAATACACTGCTCACCCCCTAGCCCTCCCTCACAGGCTGCAGCCCTGTCACCCAGCCAGGACTCCCACACTTCCTCTGTTCTGGATAGAGAGATGGCAGACCTTTTTTGCAGCCAGCCCAGCAGCCAAGAGCCAGATCAGGACACTGCTACTGACTTCCCTGCTATTTCATCAGCTCAACCCCAGTATTCAGGTCACCCAATACTTTTAGCCCGCTTTGCAGATTTGCTACAAAGGGAACTGGCTAAGGCTACTGACAAACTGACCCTGGACATAAAACAGGATTTCCAGGAGCTGGGGAATCGGCTGGAAAGCATTGCATCGAAAGTAGATGATACGGTTCACAGAGTGTCCCAAAATTTAAATATGATAACCGACTTACAAGATCGCCTCGAGGAAGCATACTCCAAAATCGATGATCTCTAAAATCGCACCAGGCGCTATAATTTTTGTATCAGGGACACTCCAGAAAATGTAAAGGATGTCACTTCCGTCACTTATTCACTAATGCAAGCAGCAGTACCTGATATTCATGAAATCCATATGGAAATTCATCGCATCCACAGGGCTCTGATTCCTCCAAAACCCAATGGCCCCCCCCCCCAGGGGTGTTATTGTTAAACCGCACTTTTTCCGGATCAAGGAAGCAGTGATGCGTCATGCCAAAGAAAACCCGGATCTGGAGATAGATGGTCTCAAGATTCAAATATTTGCTGATATCTCTCAGGCCACTATCCAAAAAAGGCGATCGTTTAAACCCTTTTTGCTACCGCTGATCCAGCGCAACATTTGCTATAGATGGAACTACCCCTTTAATCTCCAATTCTCCTTAAACAGCAAGTCCTACTCCTTTTCTACATTTGCTGAAGTTGAAACAATCTTATTGAAATTGGGCTTCATCTCTCACAGCCCCTCATTACAGAACCAACCTGGATCCAACAACCCCCCTCCTCCACTCTCCCTATGGTCAACAAAGCCGAGAAAGGCAAAGAAGACATCAGCCTCTTCTTCTCATGCGACTTGAGAACCAGTTTCATCCTGTTGGATGGACTTTTCGGTTGGTGCGGCGGCTTCTCAGTAGTCCCATTACGGGACATTAGTCGCTGATTTTGCCCTTTTTTTTTTTTGCCCTTTTTTTGATAACTTTGATACACCATACACCTGTTGCCTAAGGGTTCTAGATGACCCTGAAATGGTTGTTTATTATGGTTAATATGTTTTCCTTTCCAGGTTGGACTTCTTTTATTAACGTTCATCCCACTATGTTAGATACCACGGTCGATCCACTATGTGGTTCTATCAGTTTCTCTAGGTTGAGATGTGGGACCAAAACTTTATTTAAATGTGTCTTTACTGCTGGGGGGTGTCTATGCACTCTCCCCATTCGAATGACTCTTCCCATCACCTGTTTTTGGTGAAGACTCCTCCGCACTCTGAGCTTCGGCTCCGAGATACTTGACTTGTTTTTTGACTGTTATACATTATTTTTTCAACTGCTATGCAGTGTTACTCAGTGCCGGGGGTTTCCTGGCCTGATTACCCTATTGCTCTTTTTGTTCTTTTCCCTTTTCTCTTTCCCTATTCTTGCTTTAACTTTTTTCTACCACTGTTCTTTCTTGAGGGTTGCCTGGAGGTTCTCCTGGTGTTTCCGGTTCCGGAGGTTTGCAGATCGGTGGGTGAGTCTGTTTATCAGAGATCGATTGACTGTTTCCTATGTCTAGTGTAATGTCTACCTCCCAGAATATCCACCTGCTATCCCATAATATTCAGGGTTTCGGGTCACCCGCCTATGGATTAAGGCCTTTACACACTATTGATCTTTGGGGGCAGACAGGAGACACACTTTACCTCCCTATTTACCCCTCGATATCTCCACAAAGACTATCCTCTTTGTTTTTATGCAAATGCGTCAGAGAAGAAAAGGGGAGTGGCTCTCTGTTTCTCTCGACGCGCATCATTTACTGAAACCAAAGTTATTAGGGATAAAGACGGATTTTACCTTTTAGTTAAAGGTCATCTGGGGGAATCATTGATTACTTTCCTAATTTATTACGCTCCCAACACCAATCAAACCGCATTCTTTCACTCCCTCCTGCGGTCCATGGCTCCTGAGTTTGAGGGCGAAGTGATCCTAGCGAGTGACTCTAACTTAGCCTTGGATCTTATTAAAGATAAATCATACGCTGCAGGGCTCCGTCCCCCTCCTAAACAGAGTCACAAATTTTCACAACTACTTTATCACTATGATTTAGTGGATGTTTGGAGGGAAGCAAACCCCACCGCTAGAGATTACTCTCATTACTCGAGAGCACATGGACACCACTCCCGTATTGATCACATATCTTTCCTCTCGGGACTGCTACCTAAGTAGATCCATAACCTCAATTTCAGCAGCACGGTCCAATTGGGATGCTCCACTCGCCAGGGTACTCTTGCTCCTTTCATTGGACCTTAATAAAGCCTTTGATAGCCTAAATTGGAGCTACCTTTTTGTTACCCTTGAGACCCTAGGGTTTGGCCCTACGTTATTTCCCTACTGAGAACGTTATATTGCTCCCCTATAGCCCAAGTTTCTATTAGTGGTCATAAATCACCACTATTCCCTGTTCAGCGGGTATGAGACAGGGATGTCCACTTTCCCCTTTACTATTTGCATTGGCAATAGAACCCCTAGCTATGGCAATTCATTCCCACCCTGACATTCACGGTATTCGTTGTGGCCAACAGGAACATAAATGTGCATTATTTGCCGATGATGTTCTTATGTATATCACTAATCCACAAGTAAACTTGTCCAACTTGTTGTCCCTATTAGATCATTTCTCACGACTCTCCGGTCTGTGTCTGAATTCCCAAAAAACAGTGGCATTAAATGTATCACTAGCCTCTGCCAAGGTGCAGATAGTTAAAAATACATTTAGCTTTAAGTGGACTCATCATTCTCTCCCGTACCTAGGGATCCAGCTAACTTCCTCTATAAACACTATATATAAGGCAAACTACCCCCCCATTATTTAAAAGACTTAAGGAGGATCTTCGTTGTTGGGCAGACTACTCCCTTTCATGGTTTGGCAGAGTCAATTCCATAAAAATTACGTTACTACTTAGACTCCTTTACTACTTTAGAACTTTACAGGTGGCAGTCCCGAGGGGAGACCTACAACATCTACAGGCTGAGGTTCTGCGGTTCGTATGAGGTAATAAAAGACCTCTGATACAAAAGCGAACACTTTACACACCTAAACCTTTGGGGGGGCTTGGTCTCCCCAACTTAAAGGCATATTATCAATCAGCTCAGATAGCCCAGCTAGCTTACACCACAGCTAAAGGTTCAGTCCCTCTTTGGGTCTCCATAGAGGAGATGTAAATAGTGTAGCGCTAATTAAGATACAAGGATTTTGAATTACAAAAAAGTATAAACCAAACAATCGTTCATAACAACATATGTCCAGAAGAGATATTGAAAAAATTTTTTTAGTACACATCTATTGTATAAAAAAGTCTGAAGACTAATAAAGGTCCCATATAGATGGTAGTATTATACACCACGTGGAAAGCAGATTGAAGGGAGTGACACAGAAATGTTGAGTCCCCCGTGTGGAAGCAATGCAGGCTTACCAGAACCGTTGGACTCATAGAAACATACGTCCCCTGAGTCAGTAATGTTTGTATTGCCAACAGACAATGAAGTGGGGTCTCCTCGCAGAACGATGTGGAATCTAGATGTTGTTTCTAGGACTCTAGGCAAAGCTCTTCCATATATAACTCAATCTCGTGGTGGCCCATAGAAGGTAAAAGAAAAGGGCCGCATAGTGTAATAACGTTTTTAAAAGAAATTTATTTAAAAGTAAAACACTTACATTCTCTGTGTTAAAAAAGCGCTTGTAGTAAAATTGTGGCAGGCAATGGAGTTTCCCGATGCATTTCGTCTACTCAGACTTCATCTGGGGTACCCTGCTACTGCTGCCACACTTGCTTATATAGGTTCCAAGACCCCCCTTGATGAGAGTCCGGCCTGTGCCCATTGTTTACATGCACTTCCGGGTGTCGCCAAAATGGCGGCCCCGCGTGCGTTCCAAGCCTCTTTGTGTTGTCTACTATGCGTTCCAACGTTTCTCTATAAATACTGTATAAAAGGTTTTATAAATAAACTAATTTGCCCCAAGGTGTGTAATTTATAAATCATAAGTGTCTGAATTGGTACATATGGTCTCCATAGAGGCACTTGCTTGTCATCCGTTTGCTATAGGATCATTAATGAGGCTTCCTAATCGTCGACGCCCACCCATACTATGCCCCACCTTATCGCATTCTTTAGCAATATGGGATAGGACACGCACCCGCAGTCCTCTATCATCCCCTCATACACCACTGGCTCTCATTTTCTGTAACCCGGAGTTTCCACCTGGTTTGACCCCACAAGTGTTCCAGTGGTAGCTCAATAAAGGGCTGCTGAGAATCTGAGGTTTTCTGAATGGGCACCAACTGCACACTATGCAATATTTTAAAGACAAACTTCTAATGCCCCCTAAAGAACTATTTTGATATAACCAAATTGCATCGTTTGCCAAATCTAAACTTAACCAAGTAATGGGCCCCCTTACAACATTCAAATTAACGTGTCAGGCCAGAGACTTCCAGAGGGGTCAGATTTCTGCGATATATGCTTCCCTCACTGAGCTGGATTCAAAACTTGCCTATATGGACCAGTGGGAAAGAGATTTGAATCTAACTTTTGATCTTTCTGAATGGCAAGATATTGCATATCAGTTATCCAAGATCTCCATTAACACTACTCTTATAGAGGCCAACTATAAAACGCTTCTACGTTGGTACTTGGTACCCACTAGAGTAGCTAAGATGCATCCTTCTACTTCGCCAAACTGCTTCCGACGATGTGAACAGTTGGGAACGATGCAACATATCTGGTGGCAATGCCCCCTCTAAATTAGATTTTGGATTCGAATTTACAACTTAATCAATTCAGTGACGGGGGTAAACATTCACAGATCTCCTGAAGCCGCTCTCTTTCACAAATTACCTGACGAAATACCCAAAAAATAAGTAAAATTGATTAATTATATACTACTGGCGGCAAGAATTATGATCGCAAGACATTGGAAACAATCAATAATCCCTCTTGACCAGGTTAAAAATAAACTCAATTGGATTATGATCAATGATAAACTCACTCATATTCTTTGTAATAAAGTCAAGAAATTTAATAAGATATGGGACCCATGGATTGACTACATTTTGACTCCATAGCGAACTCCAGGACGACCCTCTCCTTCCCCCTTCACTTTCTCTCTTGTTTCTTCCTTTCTTCTCTACCCTCTTTTCTTTTTATTTGTTTTTTTTTTCTCTTTCTCTAGAAATTTCATACACAATACAGATGATCACATATGAGGCCTCTAATGACCATGAGCCTTGGGACTATCCCAGAGACCATGACTGGGACCTCCCAAGACTCCGGGTCTATACCATCCCCTCACACTGGGGTTGTCCAGATCATAACTGGGAGGTTATTGTTCAATCCCACCAATATTTGGATACTTATCACACTCATTATGTTCTGTTATTGCAATAGATGATGGATAAGTACTATGAACAAACGTTTATTTTTTTTGTATTGGAATGTGATATTTTGATAACTTGATGCCAATCTGCCTATGTGTATGGCTATTCTGTACTTTGTTATTCTTTAAATAAAAACATTGACATTTAAAAAAAGCACCACCAAATCTGTACTACCCTACAGATGCCCTCAATAGGACAGTAGAATTAAATCGGGGGGGGTGGATCTCATGGGGGCATCCCCAGAAGGGTTTGTCCTCAGGGAGGTAACACGGATATCTCATGTTTTGGTGAATTTCCTGGGACATCCTCTGGACTCATAAATGAACTTATACAGCGGTATTGCTGAGTTAACCAGAGCTTTCCAAAAATCAAGGGTAGGTGCCAATGGGGATTTCCATTTGAGCAGTAAAGCCTTGCATAGTAACACTTTGGCTACTTTCACATTGGGGCCGCAGCTGCGTTAGCAATAAAGCGCCGCTCGTTTTAGCAGCGATTTAGCGCTGTTTAGCTGACACTTTTCAGCCTCTAGCGGGGTGCTTTTAACCCCCGTTAGCGGCCAAAGAAGGGGCTAAAACTGCCCGTGTTGCTGTGCCTCCCAAGCGCTTTTCAGTTCAATGGGCAGGGTGTTTTGGGAACACTGTATACACCACTCCCAAACCGCCCCAAAGATGTTGCTTGCAGGACTTTTTCTAACATCCTGCAAATGCACCGCCCCAGTGTTAAAGCACTCAGGCTTGCACATCTGGCGGCATGGGAGGCAGTTTTCAGGCGCTTTACAGGCGCTATTTCTAGCGCCAAAATGCCTGAAAACTGCCTCAGCGTGAAAGGAGCCTTTAAGTAGCAACTGATTTCTAGTGTGTGATTTAAGGGTTGTTCGTAAAAGTCTTGGTTGTGGTTTTATATACAACATAGCAGTTGGTTTGTCATGGTGCTTATATACCATGTATTAATTGACAGATGATCTCTAAGCAACATCAGTTATGTATTTAGATTAGTCCTTTAGTAATATGTAGCTGTGAAAATACAGTTAGCTTGGGGCATGTTTGAATGTGAACCAATTTTGCATATGATAGTCCTATTGTTTGTAAGATCTACATTGGCTTAATACAGCTCCATTCTGTGTGGTTTAGTCTCAACCGATTGATACTTTTGTATACTACATTTTGGTACAGTAGTTTATTTAATCAATTTCGGTGTCCAAAATGCATATATGTTCCTGGTTGGGGACATGTGTACATGTGCTTGTAAGCTTGCCTTTTCAACAACATTTTCAAGTACCGTACATTAACTAAACAAACAGAACTGCTGGCAGCTGCATACAGTATTTTGTCAGTTAGAGCTTTGCTGTCCTCTGCTGACATTCTGAAATATAGCACTTGCCTAAAAAAATACACAGATCAGCCATAACTTTATGACCACTGACAGGTTAAGCGAAAAACATTGATAATATCGTTACAAGGGCATGTGAAAGTAGGTGGGATATATTAGGCAGCACATAAACACGTTCATGAAGTTGATGTGTTGAAAGCAGTAAAAATGAGCGTCACTTTTTTTGTGTAAGGGGCTGTGTAACAAGTCAGGGTGCCCATGCTGACCTGTGTCCTCAGCCTAAATGGGCATGTGAGCATCAGACCTGGATCATGGAGCAATAGAAGAAGGTTTTGGTCTGATGAATCACCTTTTCTGTTACATCGTGTGGATGGCCAGGTGTTTGAGCATCACTTCCCTGGGGAAGAGATGGCACCAGAATGCACTATGGGAAGAAGGCAAGCTGCCAGAGGCAGTGTGATGTTTTAGGCAATGTTCTGCTGGGAAACCTTGGGTCTTGCCACTCTTGTGGATGTTACTTTTACACATATCACCTACCTAAACATTGTTGGTGACCAAGCTCACACCTTCATGGAAACTGTATTCCCTGATGGCAGTGGCCTCTTTCAGCAGGATAATGTGCTCTGCCATACTGCAAAAAATGGTTGAAGAGTGTTTGTGGTGTTGACTTGGCCTCCAAATTCTCCTGATTTGAATCTAATCGAGCAACTGTGGGATGTGCTGGAAAAAGTTTGTGTGTTGAAAATGATAAACTCTGTCCCTTCTGACACACCAGGTTGAGTGTACAAACATACAATATCACAGGAATTAACTGAAAGTAATACTTAGTAAAACCCAATAGTAGTGCTATATCCAATAAAACAGGCACCAAACCAGGTAGTAAAGGCAAACTTAATATATTGTCACCCAATATGGTTGATAACTGAGCAAGCATAAAATGGATTAACAATGGTAATACAATTTTTTTTAACAGAAATGTTTTTATTTATCAAAATGTAAAAAATTGACATGAAAACATCATACAGAACTGTAAGGCACACAATCCGTCAAGACATATTATTCAAAACAGTACTTCATACAATCAGATTAAGTGAGGTAGTTAAGACAGATATCTATAGTAAAGTCAAACTTTAGACTCTAAAGCATTAGATTATAATCAGGTGTAATTACATAAGTAAGGTATATTTCAGATGAGGAGATGGAGGAGGCGGAATGGGTCGGAAAGGGAGAGGGGGGGAGGGGATAGGAGAGAAAGTAACATTACATACCCAGCACAATAGTACATAGATCAATCTTATAGTAATGGATTATAACATCAATTAGTCAATGACTAAAGGTCTAGATTTCATCCAGTCTCCCCAAATTTCGATGAACTTTTTAGGGCATTTGCGGCTCATATAAATGAGTTTATAGAGGGGTAGAACAGCATCTAGAGTTGATCTCCACTGTGAGACCGTGGGGGGGTCTGTCTGCTTCCACTTGGTTAAAATGGCCTTTCTGGCATCAAAGGTTGTGTAAAATATAAACAGCTGTTTATGTTTAACTGGGCTCAAAGAAGTATAACCCCAGGATCAAGATCTACTGTCAGTGTCAAGTCACCTACAGTATTGATTTCAGACACTACATCTCTCCAGAATTTCTGTATGAAGGGGCATAGCCAAACCACATGAATAAACGTCCCCACATCTGTGAAACACTTAGGACAGCAGCTAGGTTGGGTTGGATAGATCCTAGAAAGTGTTTGAGGGGTATAGTACGCACTATGGAGGAATTTCAACTAAGTATATCTGTCTGGGGTGGAGATCATTAAGGGAATATATTGCTGAATTCCTTCACTCCAGTCTTCCGAATCTAGGGAGGGGATATCTTTCTGCCATGTCGTGAACAGCTGTGTAACTTTACCTGTGTCTCCAGAGGAAATTCTCAGGTAAAGGGACGAGAGGATTCTATCTGCAAAGCTAGATATTAAAAAAATTTCCACAGAGTGAGACTTTAGCACTGGAGCCTCAGGGAACTGTGATTGTACACATGTCTCAGCTGTAAGTAGCGGAAGAACATTCATGAGGGTAGGTGGTAGGTAGACTTAAGAGCATCATAAGGCAGCAATGTACCCCTCGGCATAATATGTTGTAGCTTAATTATACCATATTTTGCCCAGACAGCAGGGTCAAGGATGGTGCGAAAGTGGGGCAACTCATGAGCCGCGAGATCTGTGTCCATACCTGAACTGTGATAGTCATTGGGACTGTTATGGTGTCATGTGCCTTTGGGCCTCTAAAGACTAGATTGCTCAGGGCAGAGTATGAACCCAGGATGGCTGCTTCTAAGTTGACCATCGGATTGGACTTGGGTTGGTCAAAAACCCTGTGAACTGTCACCAACACCTCCACCCAGTAATACTGAGGAAAGCTGGGCAGTACCTGTCCTCCCACTGCCAAGGCAGTTGCAGGGTGGTTTTTGCGATTCGTGGGATGAACTCAGCCCAGATAAAGGAAGTGATAATTTGGTCCAATTTAACAAAGAAGGAGCTAGGGATGGGAACCAGAGTGTTATGAAAGATGTATAGAAATTTGGGGAGAAAGGTAATTTTTATTCAATTAATTCTACCTACTAAGGAAAGGGGTAGTGTTTTCCAGATGTGGCATATAGTAGTAAGTTGGTGCAAAATCGGGTATACGTTATCAGTGAGGTATGAGGTAAGGCAGTTCTGAATTTCAATCCCTAATTAGCGAAATTTGGAGACCAAGGACAGTGAGGATCGAGTGGGAGGCGGGTGACGGTGATAGCGGGAATAGTATTGGCTTACTCCAATTTATCTTGATGCCTGAGAAAACCCCAAATCAGCCTATAATAGCCAGAGCCGTATCGAGGGAGGCCGAGGCATCAGGTAGATATAGAAGACCGTCATCTGCATATAAATATACAACCTCCCTCACAGAACCAACCGACAGCCCAGGTACATGTGGGGAGGAGCGCAGTAGAATAGCCAGGGGTTCCAATGCCAGGGCAAATAAGCCTGGGGACAATGGGCAACCCTGTCTGGTGCCTCTACTAAGAGCATATTGAGGGGAGAGGACACTGTTCTAACTCTGGCTTTGGGGGATCTATAGATCAGTTGTATCCAGGCTAAAAATCTGGGACCAAAGCCAAATTTCCCCTATACTTGCCACAGGAAGGTCCACTCTACAGAGTCAAAAGCCTTCTCTGTGTCAAGAGAGGCCACAATCCCAGAGGAGGAAGTCTCCTTAAGGTGATCAATAATAGTGTATAATCTATGGATATTGATGTCAGTACCCTTGCCAGGCATGAATCCCATTTGAGACATGTACCAGAGCCAATATCACAGAGTTAAGGCAATTTGCAAGTACTTTGGTGAACAATTTGGCATCTACATTAAGTAGGGATATCGGGCAGTAGGACACACAGAGTCCTGGATCCTTCCCTGGCTTGGGCACCACTGCAATCACAGCTTCTGTCATGGAAGGGGGGATAGAGTCGGTCTCTAGCATGGTCTGTAGCAATGGTAATACAATTTAGCATACAAAGTGATTAACAGTAAGGTCTAGGCATAAGATGACATTTGGTATCCAAATCCTCATAAACAGTAGCAAGGCCACCTCAAGTGCAGCAGTGAGCAGTAGTAAAGTTTAATCTACTGAGTGATAGAACTATACTGCCAGAGTGAATTTATGGTGGCGATTCTAGTCCTAGACCGACTGGGTATGCACTGTCCAAAAGAAAAGGGGGATAGTAGCGGTGGGGGCCAGAGAATTCAAAGGGGCTTGCAGAATAATTATTACAGGAAGGGCAGTCTTATATTGCTCTGCTGGCTATCTTTTGGGCCTTTTAAGAGTCTTGGTGCACTTAATGACAGTCCTGGTTAAACTGCATGCAGTATAGCTATGTATATGTACGGTATAGTCTAGGCAGGTACAAGGTTAATGTGGTTCAGATGCTGTAAAGGTTATGTCGACCCTCTGCTGCTCCTTGCCACACTGGCAGTGGTTTGTTTTCCTGTCTCCAAACTCCTCTAAAAGCCTATATGTGCATGGGCACGTAGGCTAACATGCAGCGGCGTTTGGAGGCAGGAAAAAAACCCATAGGAGCAGCTAAGAGACATCCAATGTGCATGAGGCCTGATACAATTCATCTCTCCATTAAGTGGCTGTCGTCTCAAACTACAACTCCCAGGATTCTCAGTGCTCTGCATAGAATGGGCATACTTGGCTTTAGCTCTCCCCCTGCTGGCCAGGAGGTGTGCAGCACAATATCAATATCTCATTAGAGAGAGAAGAATAAAGGGCAATGTCTCCATCCCCAAATTGCTGTAGCCCACCTGGCTATACAAATCTATAATTAACAGAAGTACAATAGATAAATGTGTGGACTATACAGGGTGAAAAAGCTGATCTTAAACAACACTATTCATTGCAGAATAGAAATTATTGTATATTAAGGAATCCATGCACTGAGAGTTTTACTAAGCTAAGTGAATTTGTACCTGTTTGCATACAAAATAATGTTCAAAGTGATGTATCACAAAGATAGAAATTAAACTAGGGACAATCCTACTGCAACAGATTGGACCAGTGTTTCTCAACTCCAGTCCTCAAGGCGCACCAACAGGTCATGTTTTCAGGATTTCCCTCAGATGAAATGGCTGCGGTAATTACTAAGGCAATGAAACTGATCAAATCACCTGTGCAAAATAGTGGAAATCCTGAAAACATGACCTGTTGGTGCGCCTTGAGGACTGGAGTTGAGAAACACTGGATTGGACAAATGTAAAGTGGTTATAAAGGCAGACTTTTTTTTTATCTTAAAGTGGAGTTCCACCCAAAAAAAATAAATAAATAATTAATGTTCATGAAAAAAAAAACATTTGGAGAAATTTTTTTTTTTTTTTACTCACCTCTTTAATGCCTGTTGCTAGGGGGTCCCTCATAATCTGCCTCTTTCGCGTCTGGGCTCCTGACGTCACTTCCCTCAGCGCAGGAAGGGAGATCAGCTCTCCCCCCTCCCTCTAGGTAATCATCCGGGACACGTCACAGGTCCCAGATGATTGCGCAGCCAGTCACGGCACGTGACGCGCCTTGGGCATGTGCAGTTGGTGCCCGGCTGCGAAGCCACAGCTGGGCGCCCACAGTTACAATGCCAGCGCCGCTGAGCGGAGGGGGAGACAAGCGGGGCTTCGATCCCCCGCGTCGCTGGACCCTGGGACAGGTAAGTGTCCGATTATTAAAAGTCAGCAGCTGCAGTACTTGTAGCTGCTGACTTTTATTTATTTATTTTTTTAAGCGGAACTCCACTTTAATGCACTGCATACATTAAGTTAAAAAACCTTCTGTGTGCAGCAGCCCCCCTAATGCTTACCTGAGTCCATCTCGATCCAGTGATCTTGCACAAGAGGCTCGGCTGTCCTGGACTCTTGGTCCTGATTGGCTGCTGTCAATCAAAGTCAGTGAGCCAATGTGGAGAGAGAGGGGGCGGGTGGGGCCAGGCCACGGCTCAGTGTCTGAATGGACACACAGAATATCGGCTTGGCTCGGGTGCCTCCATAGCAAGCTGCTTGCTGTGAGGGCACTCCGCATGAGGGAGGGGCCAGAAGCGTCGACGAGAGACCCGAGAAGAGGAGGATCTGGGCTGCTCTGTGCAAAACCATTGCACAGAGCAGGTAAGTAGAACATGTTTGTTATTTTTACATAGAAAAACTAGACTTTAGTATCATTTTAGTTTCAATCGTTTTTTTATTAAAGTTTTTCAGAGAAAATACACAGTCATTGATACATTCTTTTACATAGTGGAATAATAAATCCATAGTAATGCAACGTATAAGACAACAAATTTCAAATAGATATATTTAGAAACAACTGTGGTTAGTGGGTGCAGGTACATCAATCAAACATAAACAAACTTCGTCTGGGGTGCTTACCCACTGCAGCCAAGCTCCTTAATAAAGACACTGTGACCCCTGTGTGACGTCCTGTGTGACGAAACGCATAGGAAGGACTCCACTGCCTCCATTATTTTACACACAAGCGCTTTTTTACTTCTGAAATGTAAGTGTTTCTCTTTTAATAAAATTCATGTTGTTTATGGAATTACACTATATGGCCCCTTCTTTATCCTATATGGGTTATGTTCAGGGATGTTTAAACATCTATATGGAGAAGACACTCCTGTGAAGACCCCTAGGACCTCATCCCCTGTTCGCCATCAGGGCTTCCCCTCCATTGCCGGTGGGCAATATAAGCTTGTCTGACCCATACAGCATATGCTGGTTTGGGTCCCAACTTTCCGGTAAGCCTCCATTCACTTGGGTGGTGGTATCTGCACAATCCTTGGTTTATATATATTACACTCGTGTGAAGGCTTCCAGGACGATATTTTCGGCTGATCATCACAGCGTCCCCATTATTGCCGGTGGGCAATAAAGGCTTGTTTGACCCATATGCTATTTTGGGTACGCCTCCATTCATTTTGGTGATGGTATTGTCACTAATTAATCATTTATACACATGGTGACCACAATGGTTTCACAGAATGATGGATTATGATTCACTAACGTATATGATGGACGTTTACAAATATTAAAAAAAATATTTTGTTATTCACTTTATGTATAATTTTTAGAGCTACACTTTTTTATATTTATAGTCTACAGCAAAATTTGTATTTGCAGTGTTAGCTGCTTGCACAATTGAGTAAGCGCAAAGTTATTTTGTTTTTTTCTGTACATGAGACAGTATCGAAGGCCTTGTGTAAATCTATAGGTAGTAAAAATCCTTCTTCAGATTGCCCCCCATCCCAGCCTGATCTCAACAGTGAGATAATGTCAATTGCCCGTCTAATTTGATCAGGGCCTTGCCAACCCGGGATGAACCCCACCTGATCTTATGTATGTATAAGCTTATGAAGGAGGACACCCGGTCCGCTAACAATTTGGTTAGGATCTTTAGTTCATTATTAATTAATGATATGGGCCTGTAGTTGCTAACCTCCCCTGGGTCTTTCCTGGTTTTGGAAGCACTGTGATAAACGCTGAGTTAAGTGAGCGTTCCAGGGTCGTTCCCTTCCTCAGGGCATTAAAGAATCGTGCTAGATATGGGGACAGAATGGATGCAAACTTTTTATAATAGGGGTTGGAGAACCCACCTGATCCGGGAGCCGACCTCCGTTTCAAGTTTTTGAGTACTAAGAGAACTTCTTCCGCCATTATTGGAGATTCCAATCTATCGATATGGCGATCATCCAGTTTGGGAATAGGTAAAGAGTCTAAAAAAGGAGTCAATACCAGCCTGATCCTCCTGCGCCCCTCTGCTATATAAAGTTTTATAGAAATCATGGAAGGCGCTCATTATTTTCTGAGGGTTGTGTGTCCCAGATCCATTTGGGAGACGTATTTTTGGTAAGGTATTAGAGCGAAGTTTGGGAGTTAGACCAGCTGCTAGCATTGAATCCACTTTATCTTTGATTTGGTAAAACCGGGCCCCACTCCATCGTGAATTTTTCTCTGCTCTTGATGTAAGAGCAAGGTTTAAAGCCAGTCTGGTCTCATCGAGTTTGGCTGCCGGAATAGATTTAGGGTCTCTTTTATGTTGCTTGCTAATAGTTAAGAATTCCTATTCTAGTTTATCTATGTCTACTTTATTTGCTCATTTGATTTGGGAAGAAATCTGGATAAGTTTCCCTCCGATGGTGGCTTTATGGACCGCCCACAGAGTTTCAGTGTTTATATCTTCCTTGTCATTTAGGGAGAAGTAGTCATTGATGGCTTTTTCAATTTCAATTGATCTCACCGGTTCACTAAGTATTGATTCGTTAAGCCTCCAGTGAATCTTTCCATGAGGACTCTGGGCTCCTTGTATGAGAAGAAAAACCATAGAGTGGTCAGACCACACATTATCTCTTATGAATGATTTGTGTGCTAGGTGGATATGCGAGGTAGACAGGAAGATATGGTCAATTCTGGAAAAGGATTGGTCTGAGCATGAAAAATGGGTATAATCCCGAGTTTGAGTTCTCTCTAAATGTCAATTAATTTATGTTGGTGAATGAGTCTAGCTATCTGTAAGCTTTGTTTGGGTGGGCGGGTAGTTTGAGTACCCGGTGGGCGCTTTTTGTCAAGCCCCGAGTCGAAGGCTTTGTTGGTATCTCCTCCCACCACAATTGTGCCTTCCAGCATGGGTCCCAGTTTCTGGAACATGTGTTCAAAGAATTTTGCTTGGCTTCGATTTGGTGCATAATAAGAAACAAAGGAGTAAATTTGGTCATCCAACACTCCCTTAATTAGGATTAATCTTCCATCCAGATCTTTATGTTCCAGCTGGAGTGTGAATTTGTGTGAGAAATGAATTGCTACACCCTTAGTCTTATTTTCCGCATTAGCGAGGTAAAAATTTGGGAATTTAGGATGGATGAACTTGGGGCAATATGATCTAGGGAAGTGTGTTTCCTGTAACAAGATCACACCAATCTTTTGGTTATGGTAGTATTGAAATATTTTTCGTCTTTTAATCTGGGAGTTCAATCCCTGTGTATTATGGGATACTATTCGTAGGGGTGAGGTCAGTTTATCAGCTGCAGCCATGGAGCAGATGGAGGGGGAGCTCAAGAGACACACAGCCACTTACCCGTGAGCCTCGTGGAAGAGGTATATAGGATTTGTCCTGGTGTCTGGAATTCAAGTCAGGTAGGCAAAGGATGCAATATTTGACATCTGGAAGAAAGACAAGCATGAGCAACAGAAAGAGAGGAGAATAGTATGTAACAATGGTGAGATGATATAGCTAACTTCAGAAGGGAGGTGAGGCAAGCAGGGCCGGTGCTACCACTAGGCGGACTAGGCAACCGCCTAGGGCGCACTGCCGCCTAGGGCGCTTGGCTGCTGGTTTTTCTACTCCTGCACTGTCCAAAGACCTTGCAAGTTGCAAGTATCCACCAGGCAGCCGCTCTGACATGTGTGCAGCACTTCCCCGCAACCCCCCCATGCAGCTCTCCGCTCTGATATCATGTGTCCAGCAACCACCCAGCCTCCCCGCTCCCCCCCCCAGCAGGGAGCTCTCTGCTCTGATGTGTGTCCAGCAATGCCCCCTCTCTGCTCTGGGATCATGATGACACATCAGCTACACATTTATCCCGAGTCCCGCCCCTCCAGTGTGCTCTGTCCAATCGCCTCCAGCATGTCTGCCCAGAGCAGCTTCACACTTCTCCTCCTGTGCGCTCCATCTTTGAAGGGGAGGTGGGCGGGAAGATTAAAAACAAGCAGCGAACAGCAACACTGAAAAACTGCTGAATTAACCAGTGAGCCCCTGTGGACCATTCCAAGTGAGTGAGCTCTTTCACTGACCAGAACCTGATCCCTTCTCTCTCTCCCTGCCCCCCTCTCTCTCTCTCTCCCTGACCCCTCTCTCTCTCTCCCTGGCCCCCCTCTCTCTCTCTCCCTGACCCCCCTCCCTCTCTCCCTGACCCCCCTCTCTCTCTCTCCCTGACCCCCCGCTCTCTCTCTCCCTGACCCCCCTCCCTCTCTCCCTGACCCCCCTCTCTCTCTCTCCCTGACCCCCCGCTCTCTCTCTCCCTGACCCCTCTCTCTCTCCCTGACCCCCACTCTCTCCCTCTGACCCCCTCTCTCTCTCTCCCTACCCCCCTCTTTTTCTCTCTCCCTGACCTCCCTCTCTCTCCCTGACCCCCTCTCTCTCTCCCTGACCCCCCCTCTTTCTCTCTCCCTGACCCCCTCTCTCTCTCCCTGACCCCCTCTCTCTCTCCCTGACCCCCCTCTCTCTCCCTGACCCCCCTCTCTCTCTCTCTCCCTGACCCCCCTCTCTCTCCCTGACCCCCCTCTCTCTCTCCCTGACCCCCCTCTCTCTCCCTGACCCCCCTCCTCTCTCCTTGACCCCCTCTCTCTCTCCCTGACCCCCCTCTCTCTCCTTGACCTCCCTCTCCCTGACCCCCCTCTCTCTCCCTGACATCCCCTCTCTCTCTCTCTCCCCCTGACCCCCTCTCTCTCTCTCACTGACCTCTCTCTCCCTGCCCCCTCTCTCTCCCTGATCCCCCCTCTCTCTCCCTGACCCCCCTCTCTCCCTGACCCCCCTCTCTCTCTCTCCCTGACCCCCTCTCTCTCCTGGAACCCCCTTCTCTCTCTCTCCCTGACCCCCCTCTCTCTCTCCCTGACCCTCCTCTCTCTCTCCTTGACCCCCTCTCTCTCTCCCTGACCCCCTCTCTCTCCCTGACCCCCTCTCTCTCTCTGACCTTTCTCTCTCCCTGACCCCCCCTCTCTCTCTCCCTGACCCCCCTCTCTCTCCCCGACCCCCTTCTCTCTCTCTCTCCCTGACCCCCTCTCTCTCTCTCTCCCTGCCCCCCCCTCTCTCTCTCCCCTCTCTCTCTCTCTGACCTCTCTCTCCCCGACCCCCTTCTCTCTCTCTCTCCCTGACCCCCTCTGTCTCTCCCTGACCCCCCCTCTCTCTCTCCCCTCTCTCTCTCTGACCTCTCTCTCTCCCTGATCTCTCTCGCTCTCCCTCCCCCTCTCCCTGACCCCCTCACTCTCTCTTTCTCTCTCTCCCTCCTTGCCAGCACTGGAAGTAGCTTTACTCCAGTCTGTTTATCTCCTGTTTTAACTCCTTCCTTCCCATCATCTGCCTATACATTGATGTATAACAAAATTACTTGGTTAACTTTATCCACTTAAAGTGGTATTAAAGCAAAGCAAAATATTATACTGCAGCTTACCAATTCTTAGATGGGTGGCTGCATTAGTTTTGTTTTTAGTTTTTATGTTTTCTCTTTTATATTCACCGGGTGATCCTGCTCGTAAGTCTGTTTTTTTTTCAAAAGAACGAGCTGTCTTGCATATGTAGCAGTTAGAGGGTTGAATCGAACCATTTAACACTGGCAAAGGGGGTGGAGTCAGGGGCGGAGCCAGAGGGGGCGGCAAAATGAGGTTTTGCCTAGGGTGTCGAAAATCCTTGCACCGGCCCTGGAGGTAAGGCCCCAACACTCCCTTAAACAAAATGAAAGAGTCTTCTTCTGCCAGAGAAGAAGCAACCCTGTCCAGGGGAGAGTGATAATCCATATCTCCTGTTCAGGGAGAGGCACCAAGAGGCTGCTCCGACAGCAGCGCCTTTGTAATACAACATATATGAAATGAAATAACTAAACAATAGCAATGTGTGATAGTAACTAGCTTAATAGAAATAAAACTGCCTATCAAGGTGTGCAACCTGTTCTGACCCATATGGAGTCCTATGGGATAAAGGGAGGAAAGGCTAACATGTGGGTGGTCAGAAGGGGATCAGCGGTGCTATGGAAAGAAGGTATAGTGGTATAATTTGGACATGGGGTCCCATTAATCTAGTTACCGGCGTAGCTTCAATTGTGCGGGCCCTCCTGCTGAAATCAGCTAGGACATGCCCCACAATTAAAATAATAATAAATTAAAGAAAGAAAAAAAAAAGGGGGGAACCCCACCACCACACCGTATCTGATACACTACATTTAAAATATCATGTTTTAAAATATCTAGAACCAGTGTAGAACCCAAACAAACCTTTCCCTCCCTACCCTCAAAAAGTGGGAAAAATTAAAAAAGAGAAGGGGTACAACAAGTGCTCCGAAGAGACCCAGCTGGGGCCATTCAAATGGGAAGGACCCAGAGCGAAAAAACATTATGAGCTCATCAATAGTCACATATAGTTAGGTAATTCGGGTAGGTGCGGATTCCTTGGATCTCTTGGTTTTTGGTTTCTGCCACACCGGAGTGATCGGGCTCCTGGGCATCTGTCATTTAGAGGATCCAGCGGCAGGTCCAGGTGAAGGGGAAGACAGGGTCTGAGTAATGAGTCCCAGATGAAGGAGGAGTTTTTCCCCTCCTGAAGCTTGAAGAAGGTATACGACTTATAGGAAAACTTGAGCTTGAATGGAAATAGCCACCAATATTTTATGTCCTTCTGAGCGAGCACTGAGAGGAGCGGTTTAAGCGATCTCCTTTTTTGGAGGGTAGATGGGGATAAATCCGCAAAGATGTGAATAGAATGATCCTGGATCTTGAGATTTGCGATGGAGTGTGCCTGCTGCAGAACTTCTTCCTTAATCGCATAATAATGTGGTTTCACCACAATGTCTCTTGGAAGTCCGTCTGAACGGGGGGGTCCCAGAGCTCTATGAGCCCTGTCCAACTCCAATTTGCGGGGGTGAATATCGGGGATAAGGCTCTGAATGAGAGAGCGAACCGCTGCATGCACATCTGTGACTTTTTCCGGAAGACCTCTGATCCTGAAGTTATATCTGCGAGATCTATTTTCGAGGTCGTCTATTTTAGACATGGCCGTCTCGAGCTGGTTTTGATGGTCCTGTATACGATCAGTGTTTTGATTCATTCTGGCGATCGTGGTGTCCAGGTGTGATTCGATTGTTTCTATGCGGGATCCTAAGGTCTGGAGTTCCGCTTTAATGTGCCCTGTAATTTTGGCAGCCGTTTGAAAAAGTCCAATGCTCAGCATGTCTGAGAATCTGGAGAATAAGTCCGCTAAGTTATTAGGCATATCAGGCCAGAGGGCAAGGAGATTCTCCCTTAACTCTGGGAGAACGGAGCTTTCTTCCATAGGGCATAATAACAAGTCCTCCATGGTGTGCCCTATCAATGATTCTGTGGATGCAGTGGATGCAGCTCCTATTAGTTGAGTGCTCTCTAATGCTTCGGGGAGAAGACTAACGTGTATGGATTCCAGGGCTGTGCTGTGTGGGAAGTTACCCTGATTATCCCATGCCGGAGGCCATCATCTTGGTTCCCTGAGGAGAAGCCACAGCGGGAGAGGTTTGTGCCTTTGGGGGCCTATTAACCATTCCTGTGTATCGGATGTGGTACCCGCTCTCATCACCTCTCTGGGGCTGCCTGATGAGCTGGTGATGGGACTGGTTGCGTGCCTGTATGGGCGCTTGTGTGCCGGAGCAGAGTGTCTAAAAATCCTTCACAACAGAGACTAATATTGTCAAATATTGGCTTCTGTTGTACTGGAATTAAAGTGCAACTAAAGACGAAACTT